>NC_057801.1:805510108-805533706 GCF_018294505.1 Triticum aestivum | reverse complement strand
ATTGAAGCAACGAACATCTGTCTCCATCACATCCAAATCAAATGCCACATTGTGATTGTACCTACCCTTGAAGTTTTCTCCATTCATTCTAATCATGTACGGAGCGTCATGATGAAACCAAATTCTGCAAGAGAAAAAACATTCATAACAAGCAATGTTAGGAAATCATTGGATGTATTTATTTCTTTGAAATACGTAGGAACTATCGGGACATACTTTTTGTTTTCAGGGCTTTCACACTGCTGCACGGATTCATAGCATGCAAGTGACACTTCTTCGGAAACCTCAGTGTGGCGCAACCCCGTGTCAAAAGGGGAGAATGCAAACACAACAGGTTGTATAACTTGGGGCATCTCTGCCAGATGAAACCACATGAATTAATTTAATACTTCACATGACATATAAAGGCCACAAACAGTTTTATCATATTGATAGTTCTAAGCATGAGCTGAACTAATCACCTGGCATCATGAGCGCATCAGGTAGAGGTGCCAGCTGGCAAGCAGATGCAAATGCTGCCCCCATATATGTTAGTGGACTTGAACGCCTAAGTTGTGGCAGATTCATCCCAGCACGTGCACTCTTTGGGTATGAATCGAATGCTGGTCCAGCTGAACTAGACCCAGTGTCTAAGTTTACCACACCTGCTTTTGTAATCAGGACAGCACGAATTATATGTCAGTAAAACAGATAGTATTAATAAACAGACTATTCAGTATCAATGTATGCCATACATACCATCCATTGGCACATTTGGTGTAGCAAAACCAACAGACCTTGAAACTGGCACCCAAGCCTCTCCTGAAAGCATGCACTGAAATGGTTCAGCCATTGTTGAAGAACAACCAATCATGCCTGTTTATTATACTTCAATTAGTCAAAATCCAAAAATTACACTATGTATTTGGTAGCACTATGCACTCACACTCACCCACACAATTGTCACTACTGTTTTGCAGGCAATCAGATGTGGTCTTCTTATTGTTATCACCTAAAGAGCATTGCGTCGTCTCAATGTCGACCACCACTTCTGGAAAAGGAAATTTTAGTGTAATCATTATTGTTACCTTTGAGTCATTTAAAAAATTACTTTAATTCCAAATACTAATATATTTTCTTAATTCGACCTTTAATGCTAACCCTCTTGTCCTTAATAAATTTTAGCTTTCATAGAAAACTTAGTTAAAATACCAAATGTCCTATAATAATCATATATCGAGACCGCTGCCTCTTTTGCATGTAAAAAAATGTATGTAGTAAATTGTCTAAAATCTAACTAATGTTTTTTTTTAAAAAATAATCGAAAGCACGGAAAGGAACAACATTTTTTGCATTTAGGACCATAACACGCACGCAACTCTAGCATACAAATTCAAGTGTGCAGAAGCAGCTGATGTAAAATGGGACTGGTCATGTTATTCTAGTTCCAAAATTCAAAATATGGAAGCACCAACATGTATGCACTAACACAGCTAGAAACAAACGAAACAAATCTGGTAATCCCATATTAACCTGACAGGACATCACCTATAACTGGAATAAGCTGTTTTTAATAATAAATGACATAATAACAAGCATATTAGTTCATCTAGGAATCTATGAAAATCATTAAAAAATTACAATCATCAAGGAGAAAATTTTCCTTAAAAAAATGTTCAACAGTGGGAGATGTGATTATTTGTATGTAGACAACACTTTGTTGAAGTAACATCATTTTTTCACATTTCAATATGCATGTATACATGCTTAATATAAAATCTTATATGCAAGAACAACATATCTGTTTGAAATAAAAAAATGATAAACAAGTTTTCATGTGACTCCATGTTGCTAATCCAGACAATGTCTTCTTGTTTTGCACATGTAAACAAAGTTGGATTATCGAATAATTGCAATTATATTTTTTTTCTGCTACTAGGGGTGCTATGAAAAGCAATTTACTGACTCAAAACCAGTTAGGTGCAATTAATTATTATGAAAATCTCTGTATGCATGCTAAACAAAACAACATATCATCAGAAATCTTTTTTTCATAGCGAAGTATGGATATATATATTAACATTTATAAACCAAGATAGATCATGCATAATACATCCTTTTGGTGAAGGACATAAATCAAAATTTGAATTTTTATCACCTTTCCCCTTGTTGTCACGCATCGCTCGCGCCCCTGCACGCAGCATTATTTTCATCAGTTTAGATTGCCATTCAAACGAACAATGCATTTTTCTTGATGCTGAATAAAAAAATTGTACTATTTGAAACATTAGTACATAATTGCCATTATTTACCAGAGTAACGTGTTCCATGGTAGTTATGGTTGTACATGTGTCGATCCCCATTTACAAACACACCCTCCATCCCTGACAGAGCCTTCTCAACTGCAAAACATAGACATTACTAGAGCATCAAACATATATAGTTACGAACAAGTTAATAAGAACTTGCAGTTAATAATGCATCTTCTGCTCAAGGCCGTAGAACCATGGTTTTCCTGCCCCTGCTAGCTGGAATGCATCACGCAAACCATTGTTCACTTCCTGAACGATCCCCCTGGTGAGCATATGCATGCGCCTGCGATTCCCTTCTGCTATGACTGCGTCCATCTGAGCACGCAGGCTTCTGCTATGCCTCTCAGAAGCTTCAACTTCCTTCCCCAGCGTCATCAACTTGTAGTCAGTCTCCGCATCAATCATGGCCATCTGTTGCTGCAGCACTCTTTCAGCTATATCACTTACCTGTCAAACACATAGCATTAATAGATGAACAAAGTTTTTCGATTTCAAGGCAGAACATTTTGTGCCTAAACAATGTATGTATCAGCACTGGTAGTTACCATCTTTTTGAAAGCCTCCATATCAGGACCTGGTTCTCCACCCACCCCACCTCCAGTACTCCCTGCATCGCTGTCGTGATCAGCACCAGAGCTGTGCATCTCTGTTGGTACCGCTCCATGGCCGCCACCAGCTCCCATGCAGCTTTCCGAATGTTCTTGCCCCTGCGCACGAACGGCAGCAACATTAATTACACATTTGATTTTTTCCATTTATAGAAACTATTAATAAACCCAAGAATGTACGCGCCCTCACTCGGAGAATGTACGCGCCCTCACTCGGAAACCAAGTTTGCTTCAGTTTACTGATCTCGCTCGGCAAATACTCGCAAGAATCGCAAAATAGAATCTGGTATTTGATAGAAGCAAAGCTCAGTACTCTCCCAAACAAACCGATGAAAAGTTTATTTGTTGTTTTGCTGTTCAACGCAAGTATTTCCTGAGGGATTAGCATGCACCCTTCAAGGACGATTCTTGCGTGGCCACGCTCGAGGCTGCGGCATGCACGTCTAGTGCCGTGTCTGAGACCCTCTACGATGTACTCCGTTACATCGTACTTGTCTATTTCATCCGGGAACTGAACCATGTACAAAATCTCGTCCGCTACATTGGCATACGGATCTTGAGGGGCTAGGAATGTTGAGAACGCTAACATTGTATATGCGACCTTTATTTTTCTCCTAACTGTCGGAGTAATTACTTCTCTTCTTGCATTTTGAAGAATCTTCTTCAAACGCAAAATCGAAATAGAAGCACATTTTGCATAATCATTCCCAAGCAGCTCGTGCACTCTCTCAAGCACCTCTAGTCTATTACGGAAACACATCCTACGTAAAACACGATTGCGGCCACCACCTCCAACTAGTCCAAGTATTCTACGGACTTCTCGTGCTTTATATCCCTAAAATGACCATCCCCAAGATCCAACCTCATTGTAACTGGATCGATCTTCGAGAGAAACCACAAGCAGAAGACAAGGTCGGTGTTTCCACCCGGTTTTAGCGCCAGGAGGGCAGCCATGCCACCCTCCCCCAGTTGCATCCCAGTTGCACTAGTGGAGCATCCCAGTTGCACTGAGCTCGGAGAAGATGTACAAGAGAGTAGGATGTCATACCTTTCCTCGACGCGGAGGGAGAGTGTCAGCCGCCTGCATGGCTTCTTCTCCGGTCGCCCCCTCGACGTGGACGAAGTCGTCGGCCATGTCGGCGTCAACAACAGCACCCACACCCCCACCGGACGAATGCTCTCGTGGAGCGGAGACACGCCTCCTCGCCGCGTCTTTGGCCGGGCCAAAGAACCCCCTCCTCATCTCCAACTAGCTACCCTGCTCTCTCCTCCCCCGCTAGCTACCTTACACTCTCTCCCTAGCAGTGCACAGCAAGTACCTATGAGCAATGGTGTTCGTCTTGAAGAAGGCAGCTGGTGGTAATAAGAGAGGAGGGAGAAAGAGGAGGTCGGGGTGGGGATGTATTAATGGAGGGCAGGAACGAGCAGCCCCCTCCTCTGGCACAGCATGCATCGGTATTGATAGCCGGCTAGATTTTGCAGGATCTCACTAAGCCACCTCTCCACGCTGACGCACAGTGTGCATTGCTTCCCACCCACCACACGCCCATGCTTATTGCTGCTGCCATATCGCATGCAACGGTACAGCAGCCAGAGCCTTTTGTTTCGGCCTCGTCCATGCTCGCAGACCAAATGACATGTCGCGCACAAACCAGCAGTGAACGAACATTCCGACTACTGGTCCCAACCAGGAGTTTCGAATATATCCAAACGCGTAGATTTTGCGGTCGGACGTGTTGTGAGGCGACACGTGTTTTCAGGACAACGATTTTTGTTCTTTCCCAACTAATTGATTTTTTCTTTTTACAGTACGGATGTATTTTACACAAAAAAATTCACGATCTAATTTATTAAGTTATATATAGCCACTTACTATCTGACAATCTTGATTTCCTTGCTATCACCAACGGTACTGGCTAAATTTTTTTCGTCATTTTATCCCATTCTAATTCATTAGTTGTAACTCATAGCACGTCATAAACCATTTTATGTTGTCTGTAGACCGTTTTGTTAAGAACGAATGATACTCACCTCTCGTTGCCACCCATGCCGATGACGCCGACACTACTAGGGAAAACCCTATACACAGAATCTTAGCAGCAGCGCTGCTTAAAAAGGAGCGCTGCTGCTAATTAGCAGTAGCGCGGGTGTGGAAAACGCGCTACTGGCAAGTGTTTAGCAGTAGCGCGCTCTGTGTAACACGCGCTGCTACAAATATCGACCGAGAGTGCCCCCTCACCTCCATTTAGTAGCAGCGCGGTATCGCTAGCAGCGCTATTGCTAAAGCTGTAGTAGTAGCGCGGTTTTTCTGAGGTCGCTGCTGCTAATTTTCAAATTTGACACACTCTTTGTCCCGGTTAGCAGTAGCGCTTCTGACGAAAGCGCGCTGCTGCTACTTTCTTATCAGCAGCGCGTTTTACGTTCCGCGCTACTGCTAATCCGCACCAACCCACCACCTTTTCCCCACCGTCCCCCCCTCCCCCTCCTCTCTTCCCTTACCCCTACCTCCCACATGCTCCCACTCTCACTCTTCTTCTTCCTCAATACTTCTCCCCCATTACTCTCTCTCTTCTATCTACCTTTCTCTCTCTTCATTACTCCTACCTAACTACACCACCTCCATTAATGCATCTCCTTTCTCTTTTTCCTTCCCCTCCACTAGTTGAAGTTGTCTCCTCCCAAGTTAGGTAGCTAGGTAGATGTAGGATTTAGTTAAGTGACCTATTTTCCCCCTAATTAGATCTATGTTTGTCAAGAAGAGCTTTGTGCACTTTTGATCTCCCTACAACATCATCTCCACCGTGTGCTCGATCTCGAGATAGGTGATGAAAATTTCATGCTTTTGCAAAATGGAAATATGTTTATGTGTGTGTGATATGTTTGTGGAAATTGTGTGCGTGGCATGATTTGACGCCAAATTGTGATTTTGAGTTGCCTATGTTTTGCCGAAATGTCGATTTATTTCCGTTTCAGCGAATTCCGGGCAAACTCTAGATCCATATATGTCCTATTTTTAGGGAAGGTCATGCCGAATTTTTGTATGACTTTGATGCATGCACGCATTTTTATAATCAATTTGTTTATTATTACCGTGCAGAGTTGACGATGGTCAGTGGAACGATGGTGGAAAGGTGGTTGCGGTCGGCGGTGCAGGGCATGAAAGAAAATAACCGGACAGAGGTTTTATGTCCGTGTCGAAAATGCAAAGGAATAGTTTGGCTCGACCCCTATGACGATGGTCGTGTCGAAGCGCACCTGCTCATGACTAGTTTCATGGATGGCTATACTCGGTGGATAACTGAAGATGAGGATGACGATGTTGAGGATGCCGACGGGGCAGGCAATGATGACACGGGGCAAGACGAAGAGATGATCGATAATGGCGGCGGGGAAGAGGCCGGACATGGCACTTGCTCACGATATAATTTATCAAAAACAGACATCACCCATATATTGAGATTATCCCCAATACGGTTGCCCTCCCCCGGTGGTATCAAACCCCACCCGAAGGCCAACCGCACCCTAGCGGACTCAGCGCCACCCAGATTCGGCTACCTACCAACGAGTTATCACAAAGACGTAAAATACGGATTATGTTTTCGCCAATAACATTCGGCCATCTGCCACCTAAGATTATCGTTGTCATGAAATTAATTTTGCTGATGACATTTTTGCTCTCAATATAGTCACATAATTCATAGGAGCTATGGAATCCAACACATGTGGAGGACAGCAGTTTCAACTCCATGTAATCATTTAAGTACCACCGACATGTGGCCGTGGTGTCAGCATGAGGCCGTGGTGTCATCAGATATGACGTAATCGTTTGAAAGAGGTAACCACCACAATCATATCAATTTCTATAATGTATCGTTATCTAATGCACAGATGTTTCTTTGGACAGAGGTTTTCCGGTCACTTAAATTGTTTCGCAAGCATCTTTTCCAAACCTAATTTGCCACACACTTGGAGGTATGATTGTGTGTAACCCGCACAATCCAGTATCAAATACCAAAAAAAATACCTACCGCACGACATCATCCATCCAATAACTGATCAAATTTTTTATCCCCTCTCACACATTTCGACATATAACAGGACTTACTAATCTTCCGTTCCAACATAATCATTATTATTTAATAAATTTATATTTCCATTTCACCTTCTAATGAATTTTAGCAATTTATTTCGCAACATACTTCCAAAAAACGCCAATATATGTTTTGCAATTTTAAACTCTGAAAAAAATATTTTAGATACTTTACTAAACATTATAGCACCACAGAACTTATAAATTTCTAAGACAAATAGGAGACCACAACACAAGATGAGTTAAAGTCACGAGCTGTAACCACACTCACTAAACGATCAACCTATCACAATAATTGCAAGCTACAGTTTCTTCATCCTCTTTGTGCCATGGCTGTCCACCTCTTCGTCCTCACCAGTCCGGTCGCAACGTTTCCCTAGCACGCCTCCCACTGCGGAGCACACACAGCTCGATGCGGCGTCGCCATCAGACAGCACCTCTTCAACCACTCCAAACAGCGGGTCAAAGTCAGCGAATCCCTCGACCACGCCTCTAGCTATGCGGCCATAGGTGTACCCGGCAGCAGCCTTTCCATTTGCAGGATTTTCTTCCATCGTTTTGCATTCAGGCAGCTGGTCATAATAAAAACACCAATAAATATTATTGTGACTAATTTTTTCTGAAGATCGACCGAACAGATACCTTATATGACAGAACATCATGACGAGAGAGTAGAGACTCTGCTTCCACGCCGCACCCTACATCAAGATAGCACTAACACTACTAGGAAAAGGCCTACTAATGGCGCACCGGTTTTGCCTACTAATGGCACACTACCGGTGTGCCATTAGTATCACGCCACTATTATTTTTACTTAGTATCTGGTATACTAATGGCGTACCATGCACTGCGCCATTAGTTTTGCCCACAGTGCACCACTAGAGTCTGCTATACTAATGGCGCACCACATGGTAGTGCGCCATTAGTAACAATTTTTTTAATTTTTTTTCTTAATCTCAGGTCACTATTTCACATATGAGATATCGAACACATATATATACAACAAGCATCCATATAACAATCATAGCCAATACACAAGTTTCATCATATATACATACATAGCCAACACATAGTTCCATCGTTACATATTAGAAAAGTTTCACATTGTTCATCCAACACCGTTATCCATCAATTCACAAAAGTTTCACATTGATACAAAATAAAAACACAAATGGAAAAGAAGCACTCCATCCATGCAAGCTTCCGTGAATTAAATCAAATCTGCAAAATGATAAACAAGAAGTTAGAAGAAGAAGAAGAAGAAGACTAGAAGAATACTAGAAGAAGAAGAACACTAGAATAAGAATAAGAAGAATTTTCGAAAAAAAGAAGAATAAGAAGAAGACTATAATCTTATTATGTAAACTTGATCATTTTGTGCTAACATAAGTAATTTTGGAGCTAACCTATAGGAAACTAAGCATATAAGCTCTAAGTTAGCATATTAGAGCCAACTTAGATAAAATGAAGCTAACCTATGTCATTTTGGAAAAGAAGAAGAATAAGAAGAAGACTATAAGCTTATTATGTAAACTTGATCATTTTGTGCTACCATAAGTTATTTTGGAGCTAACCTATAGGAAACTAAGCATATAAGCTCTAAGTTAGTATATTAGAGCCAACTTAGGTAAAATGAAGCTAACCTATGTCATTTTGGAAAAGAAGAATAAGAAAAAGACTATAAGCTTATTATGTAAACTTGATCATTTTGTGCTAACATAAGTTATTTTGGAGCTAACCTATAGGAAATTAAGCATATAAGCTCTAAGTTAGCATATTAGAGCCAACTTAGGTAAAATGAAGCTAACCTATAGGAAACTAAGCATATTAGAGATAACATAGGTAACTAAGTATATATATATATCAGTTTGGAGATCTGACATACCTGACAAAGTTGAGTTCTCATGCATTGTTCTTCTCCTTCTCCTTCCTCAGCCTGATGCGCCAAGAGCAGCGAGGCAGTGGAGGCAGTGGGATGTAGTCTTCTACCACAATTGGCGTGGTCATGTCGCCCAGCTGTGGGATCGTCGGCGCCACCACCGGTGCGTGGTCATTGTCAGGCACCACCACCATCGTGAGGCCACCTTCAGGCACGACCATCGCTAGGTCATCCTCAGCCACCTCCATCTCTTGCCCATGGCTAGCCACCACCATCTCTTGACCATTGAGGGAGTCCTGGACTAGGGGGTGTCCGGATAGCCGAACTATCATCATCGGCCGGACTCCAAGACTATGAAGATACAAGATTGATTACTTCGTCCCGTGTCCGGATGGGACTTTCCTTGGCGTGGAAGGCAAGCTTGGCGATACGGATATGTAGATATCCTACCATTGTAACCGACTCTGTGTAACCCTAGCCCTCTCCGGTGTCTATATAAACCAGATGGCTTTAGTCCGTAGGACGAACAACAATCATACCATAGGCTAGCTTCTAGGGTTTAGCCTCCTTGATCTCGTGGTAGATCTACTCTTGTAACACACATCATCAATATTAATCAAGCAGGACGTAGGGTTTTACCTCCATCAAGAGGGCCCGAACCTGGGTAAAACATCGTGTCCCTTGTCTCCTGTTACCATCCGCCTAGACGCACAGTTCGGGACCCCCTACCCGAGATCCGCCGGTTTTGACACCGACATTGGTGCTTTCATTGAGAGATCCTCTGTGTCGTCGCAATCAGGAAGGATGCCTTTTCCTGTCTTTAAAGACAGCCCCGTCATCAAGGGAGCTTTGGCCGCCGGCCAACCTATCCGGCTAGGTGGTTTTCTTATGACCGCCTGTTCGGCCACCGCTCCGACGATGACCTCTCAGGTCATCAAAAGCGATCTTCACGTCAGCTCGGAATTCGCCAAGCAGCTAGATCCGATGGAGCTCTCCTCCGTAAACGAGCTCTTGGATCGCATCGCCGCCCTGGGAGTCGCTACATACTACGATCAGATTGGGCTTAAAACCGATCTGAGAGAAATTAACTCTCCCCAGGCTACCCACCACGTTGTTGTGGTAGAGGAACAATGCGGCGACCCTTCTTCTATGTTAAAAACCAGCTATGTTCGGATTCCCGATCCCTCCATGCCGGATTCCTGCGGAGGGACGGACGTCAATCAAATACTGAACCTAAAGTCAGGCATCGGACTAGATTTGTTGGAAAGCATCCAACCAACCAAGCTTCCAAATCCGGAAACTTCTTGGCCTTTGAGCCTCAGATCGGGCGGCGTTCTGAACTTAATTCCACCCGCCCACCCAAACATAAGCGATCTATCTCAAATACGGCAAGAGCCCGATGAAACAGTACATCATTACGGGGCCAGATTCCTCCTGGTTATGAACAGGATAAAGGACTGTCGTGAAGAAAGCGCGATTTCAATTTTCTGCAACAATTGCACGGACAAGGGAATCATAAACGCCATAAGTCATCGCGAAGTTACACGCTTCGCCGACCTAGGGACCATTGTACAAAAATACTGGGCGATGGAGAGTGCCTGGAAAACCAAAACCAGGTTTTGGGACAATCCGGCCCTGAATACAACCCCAGTCCGAAATAAAAGGGTGCGTCATGCTCAAGCACCGGGATTAAAAACAAAAAAGCAAAAAAAACCATAAAGGGCACGGAACCGTACTGGAGGGATGGCTCAACGGACCCTGCAAAATCCACAGTACGGAGGGCGCCACTCCAACACATAGCCTTCGAGCATGTTGGATACTACGGCAGGTGGCCAAAAGTGGTGAAGGCTTTCTAGCCCCGGGCAACCAGCCCAGGAGTACCAGTACGGTATTAACAGTCTTCGAGACTTTCGCATCAAATAATATGCGGAAGCGAACAATCCGCAGCGTCGCCGAAGTCTACCAAGTACCAACAACAAATCCATGGAGCGACACGGCTATCACCTTCAATGCCAGCGATGAACCTAAATTCCGAACAACTCGAGCACCAGCCGCATTGGTCCTCTGTCCGATAGTGGACGGCTTTCGTCTTACCAAGGTATTCATGGATGGCGACAGCGGATTAAACCTCATCTATGAGGAAACCCTTCAAAAACGACTTTGGCGAGGAGGGCCTAGACGCACATTGGTGCTTTCATTGAGAGTTCCTCTGTGTCGTCACCGATAGGCTCGACAACGACGCAGTCCAGGGTGAGACCTTCCTCCCCGAACAAATCTTCGCATTCGGCGGCTTTGCATTGTGGGCCAATTCACTTGGCCATCTGGAGGAGATCGAAAGCTACGCCCCTGTCCGTCAGGTCAGATTTGGAAGTTTGAACTTCACGACTGACATCCGCGGGGACTTGATCTTCGACGGATTCGAGCCACAGCCAAGCGCGCCGCACTGTCACGACGGGCATGATTTAGCTCTACAGCCGGACAGTACCCTAGAGGCCGCACTCGAGCCCGTTCCGACCTTCAATTCGGAGCCGGCCGCGCAGATCGGGGACGGATGGCTAGACACCGTCTTGGGGGCTGCAACCTCTATGGCGATAGAGCCAAACACTGACCTTGTCCCTCATGAAGCTCGTGACTCCGAGGTGCCGGACTCCTTGCCGGACTCCGAACCTCCTGCGCCCCCTCCGATCGAATCCGATTGGGCGCCGATCATGGAGTTCACCGCGGCGGACATCTTTCAACACTCACCTTTTGGCGACATCTTGAGTTCGCTAAAGTATCTCTCATTATCAGGAGAGCCCTGGCCGGACTGCGGTCAGGACGGTTGGGATGCGGACGACGAAGAAATTCAAAGCCCACCCACCACCCACTTAGTAGCAACTGTCGACGATCTAACCGACATGCTAGACTACGACTCCGAAGACATCGACGGTATGGACGACGATGCCGAAGACGAACAAGAACCAGCGCCTACCGGGCACTGGAAAGCCACCTCATCATATGACATATACATGGTGGATATCCCAAAGGATGGGAATGGCGAACGAACAGCAGAGGATGACCCCTCCAAGAAACAGCCCAAGCGTCGGCGTCAGCGGCGCCGCTCTAAATCCCGCCATAGCAAGAATGAAGATTCTGGCAGCGGAGATAATAACACCCCAGACAGTGCCGAAGACAACCCCCTCCAGCAAAATTTAGCACAGGAGGATGGAGACGCCAACCCTCATGAGAGAGCGGCGGAAGAAGAGGTAAAGGATTATATGCCTCCGTCCGGAGACGAGGCGAGCCTCGACGACGACGAATTCGTCGTGCCTGAGGATCCCGTCGAACAAGAGCGTTTTAAACGCAGGCTTATGGCCACGGCAAACAGCCTCAAGAAAAAGTAGCAACAGCTTAGAGCTGATCAAAATCTGCTAGCCGACAGATGGACTGAAGTCCTCGCGACCGAAGAGCATGAGCTCGAACGCCCCTCCAAAAGCTACCCTAAACGCAAGCTGCTCCCCCGATTAGAGGAGGAGGCGTATGAACCTGCATCACCAGCAGACAATACGGCCGACCGACCACCCCGTTGTCGCGACAGAGAGGCCTCTAGGCCCTTCACTAGAACCGTACCCCGGCATTGCTCGAAAAGCACAAGGCCACAGGGGAACGCTCCGGACTTGCGAGATATATTGAAGGATAAGGCAAGACAATCAAGATCGATCTATGGATTGCGTGGGCGCCCCATGATATGTGACGACAACCGTCGCGCCGGACACAGTAAGTCCGGCCGGGCCGAACAAAATATACAAAGCTCTTTTGAGCTCCGTCGTGATATAGCCCAGTACAGAGGCGCCGCACACCCACTATGCTTCACAGATGAAGTAATGGATCATCAAATCCCCGAAGGGTTTAAACCCGTGAACATTGAAACCTACGATGGCACAACAAACCCCGCGGTTTGGACCGAAGACTATCTCCTTCACATCCACATGGCCCACGGTGATGATCTTCACGCCATCAAATATCTCCCACTCAAGCTTAAAGGACCAGCCGACATTGGCTTAACACCTTGCCAGCAGAGTCAATCGGGAGTTGGGAAGACCTGGAAGCCGCATTCCTCGATAACTTCCAAGGCACGTATGTGCGACCACCAGACACTGATGACCTAAGCCACATAATTCAGCAGCCAGACGAATCGGCCAAACAATTCTGGACGCGGTTCTTAACCAAGAAAAACAAATCGTCGACTGTCCGGACGCAGAGGCCCTCGCGGCCTTCAAGCATAACATGCGCGACGAGTGGCTTGCCCGGCACCTGGGACAGGAAAAGCCGAAATCCATGGCAGCCCTCACATCACTCATGACCCGCTTCTACGCGGGTGAGGACAGCTGGCTAGCACGCAGCAACAACCTCAGCAAAAATTCTGGCAGTCCGGATATCAAGGACCGTAATGGCAGGTCGCGTCGCAACAAAAACAAACGCCGCATTAATGGCGATAATAGTGAAGATACGGCAGTCAATGCCGGATTCAGAGGCTCTAAACCCGGTCAGCGGAAAAGGCCATTCAAAAGAACTACTCCGGGTCCGTCCAATTTGGAATGAATACTCGACCGCTCGTGCCAGATACACGGCACCCCGGAAAAGCTAGCTAACCACACCAACAGGGACTGTTGGGTATTCAAGAAGGCAGGCATGTTAATTGCCAAACACGACAAGGGGCTGCATAGCGATGACGAGGAAGAGACTCGACCGCCGAACAATAGAGGACAGAAGGGTTTCCCCCCACAGGTGTGGACGGTGAACATGATATACGCAACACACATATCCAAAAGGGAGCAGAAGCGTGCACTCAGGGATGTATACGCGATGGAGCCAGTTGCCCCGAAGTTCAATCCATGGTCCTCCTGCCCGATCACTTTTGACCGAAGGGACCACCCCACCAGCATCTGCCACGGCGGATTCGCCGCATTGGTTTTAGACCCAATCGTCCATGGATTTCACCTCACAAGAGTCCTGATGGACGGCAGCAGCAGCCTGAATCTGCTTTATCAGGATACAGTGCGCGAAATGGGCATAGACCCCTCAAGGATTAAACCTACCAAGACAACCTTTAAAGGCGTCATACCAGGTGTAGAAGCCAATTGTACAGGCTCAGTTACACTAGAAGTGGTCTTCGGATCCCCGGATAACTTCTGAAGCGAGGAGTTAATCTTCGACATAGTTCCGTTCCGCAGCGGCTATCATGCTCTGCTCGGACGTACCGCGTTTGCAAAATTCAACGCGGTGCCGCACTACATACCTCAAGCTCAAGATGCCAGGACCTCGAGGAGTCATCACGGTCAATGGATACACTGAATGCTCTCTCCGAACGGAGGAACATACAGCGGCTCTCGCGGCAGAAGTACAGTGCAGCCTCTTAAGGCAATTCTCGAGTCCGGCCGTTAAGCGACCGGACACGGCCAAACGCTCCCGGAGTAATGTACAAAGAGACCACCTGGCATGTTCCGAGCACGCGTAGCAGTGCGGCCCCAACCCCAGCCCCTGCCAAATTTTAAGACAGGTCCTTCGCGTACACCACTACGCTTTGGAGATACCATGGGCATGGCGAGAGGGGCACGACCACGATAGGCCGAGAATGCGGCTCAACCACACCAGTGGCTCTCAAGTGTGTCGTTCTTTTCTTCTTTTTCCTTTTTATTTTTACCCACAGGACTCCGTTCGTTAGAGGCCCTGTCCGGCAGCAGACCTGCCGAACTCACGATGCAACAGCCAGGGAAGGAGAAAGGCTACAACGAATATCCAGGTGGTCTCCATTACGAGCATTAAATCTGTTTTATACACCATTCCGCAGCCTACCCCTGGAGGGGGACATATTTAATAGTCACATCCCTTGCTTATCGCACCATTTGTATCGTTCTGCATTCACAGCAGTTTTTCTTGAAAAAGTAATGCAACACATTTTTGCTTCCAATTGCATTTCTTCCTTGTACATATGTTCATTTGTGACATGTTGCATCCGTACATTTTGGTACGGCTAAATACACAAGGGGCTTATGTTTCCCGCATCATGGTGTGATAAGTCCGAACACTTTCACAAGTGCGGCACCCTGAACTTATAGCATTATATGCATCTGCCCCGAATCATGTCTTGGGTCAATAGTTGGGTTTGCCCGGCTCCCATGTTTTGGTACCTTACGTTCCGTTGTATCGGCTAAGGTAGCACTGGGAGAACCACTGCGATTGCGCCCCGGTTGAGCTGGGCGAGCGCCTCAGTGGAGAAAGCTAAAACTGACCGTCATGATGTGGCGAGAGCCTGTCGCTGTTCGAGAGGTTTTTTGCGAGTCCCTAAAGACTTATGCCGCTTAGAGCGAGGAGCCGGCTTTGTCCGGCCCAGGCGAGTCCCCAAATTCAGCCTTCCGAAGACTAGGGGATTTGCCGAAATTTAAAATTATAGAATTCTATGGCTAAGTGAGAGTGTTCAAGCATTATAAGTCCGGTTGCCTTGTTCGTTGTGTTGAGCGCCTCCCTAGATGGACCCAAAAATGGGAACAAGAGTGCTCATGTTTATCCCGAACATCCCAGCAATCGTGTCATGGGGGCTCAAGCCGACGACTTGCCATCTCTCACATTTGATAAACAGCCGCACAGAAGGTAATATTTTAAATTAACAAGCGTTGCTTAGCGCATATGAACTAAGTTTTCAGCGCACAAGATAACAAAATGCGAGTCTACTCAAATATTACATCTTTGGAGCACTCACCCGCAATAATGCGGGCACCCTTCAGGACACTCTTATAATACATCTTGGGCGTGCGGTGCTCCTTGCCCTGCGGTGGCGCGTCCGTCACAAGCTTCTGGGCATCCATCTTGCCCCAGTGCACCTTTGCGCGGGCAAGGGCCCGACGGGTACCTTCAATACAGGCGGAGTGCTTGACAACTTCTACCCACGGACACGCATCCACCAGCCGCCGCACCAGGCCGAAGTAACTCCCAGGCATGGCCTCCTTAGGCCACAGCCGAACTATGAGGCCCTTCATGGCCTATTCGTCCACCTTGTGGAGCTCGACCAGCTGCTTCAGCTGGTCGCTAAGGGGCACCAGATGTCCAGCCTCAGCATACTGAGACCAGAAGACCTTCTCCGTCGAGTTCCCCTCCTCGGCCCTGTAGAAAGCGGAAGCGTCGGACATGCTGCGGGGCAGATCTGCGAACGCTCCTGGAGAGCTCCGAATTTGGGTAAGTGATATGTAATTCACACTCACATGCTTACTTTGCATGAAAAACGCCTTACTCGCCGCTATTTTCTTCACCGCCTCGAATTCCTGGAGGGCCTTATAGGCTTCGGCCATAGCGGCTTTGGCACTCTCAAGAGTCGTCGCAAGCTCGGACTCTCGAGTCTTCGAGTCACGCTCCAAACTCTCATGTTTTTCCATGAGAGCCTGGAGCTCTTGCTGTACCTTCGCCACCCGCGCCTCCTGCTTCTCTCGCTCGGTGCGTTCCGCGGCCGCATTACGTTCGTCCGTGGACACCGCCTCCTTCAGGGTGGCCACCTCGTTAGTGGCCCCTGCAATACCCACATTATCCTTGTCATTCTTCTTGCAACCAAAATCCTTTTCTGTAAGGTACAACTTTAATTAGGAGTTACTCACCTTCCTTGTCCTCGAGCTGCTTCTTGGCACGGCCGAGCTCGTTCTCGGACCGCTCGAGGCTTTGCTTCAAAGTATTGACCTCCGCAGTCAGTGCGGCAGAGGTCAGCAGCGCAGCCTGCAATCCCATATTGACATATTTTTTATGACTCCAGCGTATATCTTTTTAGATCCTCAGTCCGACTTTTCTTTCCGAACACCGAACCGAGCATCAGGGGCTACTTTCTATGCGGTACTATTTTACATATATCAAAATTCTTACCTCAAAGCCTGTTAGAAGGCTGGTGCAGGCTTCGGTCAGCCCGCTCTTGGCGAGCTGAACCTTCTGAATCACCGCACTCATAACAGTGCGGTGTTCCTCTTCGATGGAGGCGCCATTGAGCGCCTCTAGCAAGCTGTCCGGCGCCTCCGGTTGGACGGAGGCTGCTGGCGTCACGGTCTTGCCCTTCTTACGAAGGGGTCGCCCGCCGGACTCCGGAGCCGCTATGGGTTCCGGGGCCGAGTCCGGTGCAAAGTCCGGGAGGTTGTCCCGCGACACCTCCGGGGCCACCTCCTCCAGGTGGGTCCCTTCCCGGGATCCCACTTCGGCATCGTCCGCATCATGGGGGTGGAGGCGGCTGGAAGAGAATCCATATCCGACGCACCTAAGGACCCGCTCGACGAAGCGGAAAGATCATCCTTGGGCGGACTGCAGGGTTGTATGCGGCATTAGAAAGACATTATGTGGCGAAAAGAAAAACCATGAAGTTATTCGGGAGTCCGGATACTTACGATCTTGCCAGGGGCTTGGCCCTTGGAGGCCAGTCCTCGTCGTCTTCACTGGCGTTGGCAGAGCAGTCCAGGGAAAGAGTTTTTCCCTTCTTGGACCCTTCCGCCTCCCTCGTTGGGGAGGCCTTCCTTTTCCTCCCTCCCCCCGCTGGGGGAGAGGCTTTCTTCTTCTCCTCCTCACCTTTGTGAGAGGAGTCGGCCTCGGAGTCATCATTCGATAACACCTAAAAACGGGGACTCTTCCGAGTACCCGTGGCCTTGTTCTTGGCCTTCTTCTCCGGCACCACATGGGGTGCCGGAGCCAGCAGCCCCGTCAAGCGGGCGTCCGCTGGGTCCTCTGGCAATGGGGCCGGACAGATAGTCTGTTCGGCGTTCTTCAGCCAGTCCTGTCAAAGGAAAGGGAGTTTAGATCCCGCATAGAGTCAAACTATGGAAAACAAGCGTCCCGTAAAGGACAAAATCACTTACCTCGTCAGCTAGACGCTGCGAGCTGAATCCGCGATCTTCGGTAGCGGATGCGGGAGCTTCGGCGCCCTTGAACAACACCTTCCAGACATCTTCATACGTAGTTTCGAAGAGCCCGCTCAAAGTCTGGTGTTGCGCCGGATCGAACTCCCACATGTTGAAGCCCCGTCGTTGGCACGGGAGAATCTGACGGATGAGCATGACCTGGACTACGTTGACAAGCCTGAGCTTCTTGTGCACTAGCTTTTGGGTGCAGGCTTGGAGTCCGGTCAGCTCCACCGAGTCACCCCATGTCCGACCGCTCTCTTTCCAGGAGGTGAGCCGTGTGGGGATGCTAGATCTGAATTCGGGGGCCGCTGCCCATTCGGGGTCACGCGGCTCGGTGATGTAGAACCACCCCGATTGTCACCCCTTAATGGTTTCCATGAAAGTGCCCTCAAGCCAAATAACGTGGGACATCCTGCCCACCATGGCGCCTCCGCAATCCGCTTGGCTGCCCTTCACAACCTTCGGCTTGACACTGAAGGTCTTGAGCCACAAGCCGAAGTGGGGCTGGATGCAGAGGAAGGCCTCACACACGACGATAAACGCCGAGATATTGAGGATGAAATTCGGGGCCAGATCATGGAAATCCAGGCCGTAGTAGAACATGAGCCCCCGGACAAAGGGATGGAGTGGGAAGCCCAGTCCGCGGAGGAAATGGGGAAGGAATACTACCCGCTCATGGTGCCTGGGGGTGGGGATGAGCTCTCCCTCGTCGGGGAGCCGGTGCGCGATGTTGCTGGACAAATATCCGGTGCTGCGCAGCTTCTGGATCTGCCCCTCCGTGACGGAGGAGGCCATCCACTTGCCTCCCACTCCGGACATGTTTGGAGAAGGTTGAGGTGAGATGTGCGGACTTGGGCATTGGAGCTCGAGTTCGCGGAGATGGATAAGCCAAGGAGGAAGAACGCGCAGGTAAAAGGGTTGGATCTTTATCCCCTTATATGGGCGGACAAAAACATTTGTCCCCACCGGCCTGATAAAACTCGCTTATCTCCCAAGCGCCGCAATCAATGGCGCAGTTGGGTTACCCACGACCGTATTGATGGGAATCCCGGAATAAGGGTAACACGATCTCTGCTTCGATAAGGCGTGCCAAGGAAACCGCTTCGCTAAACGCGCTGAGGTGGTACAATAAAAACGATTCAAGTAAAGGCTTGGTAGTGGTGTGATGTCACGCCACCAAATACGTCAGCAGATTGAACTTGTGTAATATTATTCTCTCTACGGTGGTACGTGGAATTTATTTTGCAGAGCCCGACACTATCCTGGTGTTCACAATCTTCTATAAATTATTCGGAGGAGGAACCCGCCTGGCAATGCCGAAGACAATATGCGCGCCGGACTCATCGTCATTGAAGCCTGGTTCAGGGGCTACTGAGGGAGTCCTGGACTAGGGGGTGTCCGGATAGCCGAACTATCATCATCGGCCGGACTCCAAGACTATGAAGATACAAGATTGAAGACTTTGTCCCGTGTCCGGATGGGACTTTCCTTGGCATGGAAGGCAAGCTTGGCGAAACGGATATGTAGATCTCCTACCATTGTAACCGACTCTGTGTAACCCAAGCCCTCTCCGGTGTCTATATAAACCGGATGGCTTTAGTCCGTAGGACGAACAACAATCATACCATAGGCTTGCTTCTAGGGTTTAGCCTCCTTGATCTCGTGGTAGATCTACTCTTGTAACACACATCATCAATATTAATCAAGCAGGACGTAGGGTTTTACCTCCATCAAGAGGGCCTGAACCTGGGTAAAACATTGTGTCCCTTGTCTCCTGTTACCATCCGCCTAGACGCACAGTTAGGGACCCCCTACCCGAGATCCGCCGGTTTTGACACCAACACCCATGGTCAGCCACCACCATCTCTTGCCCTTGGTCAGCCACCACCAGCGCTTGGTCATCCTCAGCCTGATGCCCATCGTCATCCTATAGCTCCTCATCCCCACTCTGCTCCTCTTCTCCCGCACTCCAGTCCGGATCATCCTTCTTGTTGTCTATGCTGCTGCCAGAATTGTTGCTGCTTTTGCTATAGCCAGAATCGTTGCTGCTTTCGCTACAGCCATAGTGGTTGCTGCTTTGGCTGTAGCCAATGTCGCTGCTGCTGCTCCCATTACCTGTCCAAATGCAACAATGATCGTTAACAATCGATGTGAGACAAAGCCAAATGTAGAGGAATAAGAAGAGGCAGAATGTACCAGTATCATCATCGTCAGCGTAGCGCATGCGACACATAGTCGCGTTGAACACCTTCACGATGAGCATGGTGGCGTCGTCGTCGTACCTGAAGAGAAGGAAGTACCCCAGCCGCAGGTCGTAGGCATGGTAGAACTTCTCCCACCCACGAGACAAGTACATGTGGCCCTCCTTGATCACCAACTCCACATCCCACTGCCTGCGAAACCCGCTGCCGGCCTATCGCAGCTTCACATTATTTGGCGGATCTTCAGCCATCAGCATGTTCATAAAACTGTCAGGCAGCTTCTGCAGTTTGGGACAATGAGTGATGTAGCAAACAATAGATATCATAATGAGATGGATGAAGGGGAGATCTCTCGTTTTATATACCTGCGTCATGGATGATACTGAAGTCTCAAGTATGATAGTGAAGAACTCGGAAGCATCCAACTCGTACTGCGGTGTCACAGAGCGGCGGTGGCTGCTTCCCACCATCTCTGATAAACAGCAGAAGAGACCAATTAGTACCCTTGCAACAGATCATAAAACATGCATGATAACAGGCATTAGTCGCAAGTACCCCATATGTCCTATTTTTAGCAAAGTCATGGTAAAATTCACGGAAAATTTCAGCATGACCTTTGCTGAAAATAGGACATATGGAGTACCCGAATTTGCCGGAACGGATGTTAATCGACATTCCGGCAAACTCAAGGGCCTCTCAAGGTACCTGCAAAATCATTATCCCAGGTGGACAAGGCAATGTGCTACTTGCTTAAATCTCTGTCCAATATTTACAAGACAAACAACAGGTGGCAAAGCCCAGTGTTAAAAAAAAGGCCTCCATCACAACATGGAAAATACGTTGGCCATTGAAGAGGTGAAACAATATATGCATCTCTAGGCAGTATCATTCAACATTTTGGACAAACCGCTACAAGCAATACTGGATCAGATACAAGAAGAATGTGAGAAAATGCAGACAAATACTAATAGATTGAGGTGTTTAACTTGTGGTGCTCTCTGTGCTATACAGACATGTATTCTTGACAAACTAGTACAAGCAATGGTGGATCAGATATAGAAGAAATATGATATAATATAAATAAATGCACCCAATAAAAAAAGTACCCATCAATGAGCCTTGTCAAAATGGATTGTTTGACGCATAAAACCCAACTCAGTGCATAAGCAAACCAGTGTCCCTTGCCATCATAGAAAAAAGATAGAACCATACAAAGAATTGAACAATTTATCATAACAGCGGAACACTGATGGTCTAGTATGGCAAGCATGCAAGCTGTAAAGTGACAACACTATAACTATGAAAAGAGCATAGTCCAGCCAAAAATATCACGCAAATTCCACTGAAATATAACCTAAGCCACACAAAACAAGTAATGAAACCTCCACGAAGAACAGAGCCATACTATAGCAGCAAGACTGTAGTAAGAAAGAACCAATTCCCAAGTCCCAAAATTACTCATGGTACAAAGGCACATGCAAATCCTTATGCGAGAAGTGTAGATTACAAAAGCTAGACACTCATCACTATAGTAGTCTACAGCAACTGCAGAATCACCAACACTGAAAGTCAAATCTATGGGTACCATGAAAAGAAGTTAACATGGACAGCAAGGAGCTGACACAAAACGAATATAGCCTAATTTAGCTAAGAAAACCCTCAGGTTGTAGTAGCAGATACTGCTCTAAAACATGTGATCCTTTTTGCACGCTCGGTTTAGTTAATGTTACCTGCCAAGTGCACATGTGACAGTAGTTCTAGCAAGCAATGTTGCTAAAGAGTATAGCATGTAAATTGGATCTTGGGCTATAAGTTTAGTGAACTACAGGCTACTAGGCTTCATGGCTATGAATATCTCACAGAGATTTTAATCTCTTCGCTAGCTCTAGAAACTGTTAGGTATTTGTCCTTTATTTGTTGCATATCTTACATTTGGTCGGAGAGCGCAAGGCTAATGTGACAATTGCCACAACCAACCTCTGTTTCCCTGAAGCTTCTTACAGGGCTGATGCATCAATGTGCCCGGGCATACAAAGATTAGTATATAGTGAAGGAAACTGTGCATGCTGGATCTCCTTTTTGTTAAAAAATTCGGTAAACTAACTATGATCAAGTTAACTGCATATCGAATTAACCAACTTATGATGACAAACTGAAGCAAGCTATAATCTACTACAATTATCACAAGATAGCAGAAGAACTCATCTAGCAATGCTAGTTGCTAGTAACCAAAGAACCTTCAAACGTGACTAGCTCATGTTTTTTTCGTTGTTATTAGATCAAAGCATTTAAAAATTGATGATTTGTTCTAACTACAGGCCTGTACCACTTCTACACATTGCGTAGCTGCACATTCAGAACAAAAAAACACAGAAATTGCAACAAAATGTCACCTGTCAGGCTATCACTTGAATTACAAGAGGCAGGTATGTCCAGGGAAAAGATGTTGAGGATGCAGATCTGCTTGCTGGAGAGGAGGGCCGAGGGATTGCTGCTTCAGGGGCGTGTGGAGGGGACAGACCCGCGGCTTGGTGCTCGGTGACGCTTGCGGGGAGGCCTGCTTGAGGAGGAAGCGCGCGAGGATGGTGGCTGCCGGTGGAGTGGATCGGCGACGACGGTGGTGCTTCCTGTCAAACGGTGTGGTGGGCTCGCCAGAGATGGACGGGCCCTGCACAGCGGTCGAGACTCAGAGCAGAGGTTGAGGGCAAGAGGAAGAAGAAGAAGAAGGAAGTGGAGGGAGGAGCTCACCTG
This sequence comes from Triticum aestivum, assembly GCF_018294505.1. Classification (NCBI taxonomy): domain Eukaryota; kingdom Viridiplantae; phylum Streptophyta; class Magnoliopsida; order Poales; family Poaceae; genus Triticum; species Triticum aestivum. Next base: position 805,510,983 of record NC_057801.1, on the reverse strand, counting down.
CAGTCAAGGGCGTACACGGCGCCGGCCGGCCGCCTTGGACCCGGAAGAAGCCGCGGTCGTGCCGGATCCCTAGGGCTCGGGGCCGGCACAAGACCACGGCGGATCCCTAGAGGCGGTCGTCGTCTCCTCCCCTTCCTCGTCCTCCTCCTGGTCCTCCTCCTCCGGCTCGGGGCGTGGGGCCATGGGGGCGGCGGCGTGGGGCAGCTGCAGTGGTGGGGGGCGCGGGGGCGCGGGGGCGGCGGGGGTGGATTCCGGCGGGGGTCGGGGCGGCGGCGGCAGGGGACAGAGGGGACGGATGGGGCGTGCAGGCGCGGCGGCGGCGTACGGCAAATTAGGGCGAGTTGGGAGGAAGGGAGGGAGGGGAATAGGTGGAGTGGGGGGGAAGCTTACTAATGGCGCACCCCGCAGAGGTGCGCCATTAGAATGTTTTTTTATTACAGTTCGAGCACTCAGGTTATATTCCACCTAACCCAATCCACACCAGAACCCGCCCACTAGCCTGACTGGTCAGCATGCAGCACACACACTAGGAGGTCTTGGGTTTGATTCCCAGGCTCCCCAATATTTTTTTATGCATTTTAAATGTTGTTTGATATTTATTTGTGTTTAAATATGTTCAAACTTGTTTAAATCATAACAGTAATATTTTTTAAAAAAAAGTTCAAATTTGTTATTTGAAAATATTTAGGAATATGAAAAAGGTGGAGTGCAGGGTGCGGTGGGTCATCGGCGACGGTGGAGTGGAGGAGGGTGCGGACCGGGGGTCGGTGGCGGCGGCCGGTGGAGCGGGGGAGGGTGCGGTTGATCGTCGGCGGCGGTGGAGTGGGGAAGGTGCGGGCTGGGGGTCGGCGGCGGCGGCCGGTGGAGCGGGGAAG
>NC_057801.1:805497980-805509877 GCF_018294505.1 Triticum aestivum | reverse complement strand
ATAAAAACAGTAATAATTTTTTTAAAATATGTTCAAATTTGTTATTTGAAAATATTTATGAATATGAAAAAGGTGGAGTGGAGGGTGCGGTGGGTCATCGGCGACGGTGGAGTGGGGAAGGGTGCGGGCCGGGGGTCGGCGGCGGCGGCCGGTGGAGCGGGGGAGGGTGCGGTTGATCGTCGGCGGCGGTGGAGCGGGGGAGGGTGCGGTTGATCGTCGGCGGCGAGGGGGACGTCGATGTCCCATGAACACGGTTTTTGAAGACCCGGGATCTCTATCTAGCTGGCGATACGTTGTGTCATCCATGCACCTTACGCATCCAGAAAATTCGTGCACTACCTGCCCCGCGAGATATCCGTAACCGAGATAGTCGTGTAGTAGTGCAAAATATATATATACTAATGGTGCACCGCGTAGTAGTGCGCCATTACTAGTTTAAACTAGTAATGGCGCACTGTGACACGATGCGCCATTAGTAGTTTTGCAAAAAAAATAAAAAAAATACAGTACTGGCGCACTCCTTGTCTGGTGCGCCATTACTAGTTAGAACTAGTAATGGCGCACTTCGGTCGGATGCGCCATTAGTATGTATGTAAAAAAATATATATCACTAGTGGCGCACCTTTTGTCTGGTGCGCCATTAGTGTCTTCCACACTAATGGCGCATCACCAACTAGTGCGCCATTAGTATATAGTAGTGGCGCACTACATCCCTGGTGCGCCATTAGTGTCAATCCTATCTATAGCCATTTTCCTAGTAGTGTGACAGAAAAGTAGCATAAGTTAATCTTCTCCATAACAAATCAGAAAAATAATTACTAGATGTGTGAATTAATTTATGAACAACATGGTCTGGCGAAGAAACCTGTATACGGCCATTTATGGAAGCAGATGATACGGTTGAGCAAATTTCTACATCAGTAGAATCAGTTGCTTTCATTTTGAAATACCCCACCGGCTGCTTTGATAAGAAGAAGTTCATAAAACTGAAGGAGAAGGAAATATCGTTGAAGAAAGATTGATAGACAAGTTCTCTAACCTTTCTGATCTTTCCAGCTGAACCTATGGAGCCACCCATGGTCAAAGTGTCAGCTCAATGCAGCAGCAGATATATTTGATGTTTGGATGGAATGCTTCTGCGGATACAAAATTCCACTACCCCCACTGTCTGCTTATATAGGTAGAGAGTTTATCAACTCATCACACGCATTGCTCGAGAGCGTTTGAAATTATTTGAACGTCATAATATTGGCCAAGAGAAAAGGTAGACCAGACACAGCACACTATAAATGCACGCCCAGCCAGTGCATGCAAGAGTTGAAACCGCAAGCTGGCCCTCTGGTTGATCGTCCCGATTAATTTCTTGCCTAAGGTGACGATGGATAGTACGCCTCGCACCAGCTCGAGCTGTCAACTCCGCCGCAGGCCCGTTTTGTGCCAAAACACGCCGGCCACAGAAAAGTCGAGTGCCTGTGTCAGCTCGCATTGCATGAACCAAGAGAAATTTTAAACAAGTACACAGGCGAGCACGATGCATCGAATGCGCCGGAGACACTGACGAGATCTTTGGACGGCGAGTCCTGTCACTATTCATTCGGCACGCACGCCACCGTCTGCTGCAACTCCTCGCAGTGGCAGGCCATCTTCTCGCCCCCCGATCAACCGTAGCAAGTCCGCTCCAGCTTTCACGCGCACCTGTACGTGTGCATGCGCGTCCATTGTGCGGCGTACGAATTTTTTTTATAAAAAACATAAAAATGGTGTTACAAAATCGCTTCAGTGCAATTACAACACTCAATTAAGTTCCTATAGAAAACTCAATTATCTGATGTAGCTACTGAGATTTATTTGATAACAAAAGGTCGTACTTGTTTTTAAATAAAAAAATTGGGCAACTCTTTTTCAGTCAAACCATACAACAAAAAAACTGATAGCATTATTAAAAAAATTGAACGACAGAAGGATAATATTGTTGTCACAAATTACATTACATAATTTTCCAATTTGATTGGTGAACCAAACAAAATCAAACTATCATATGTGCCTTCACGCAGTTGTTCCGTCTGTGCCCCAACACACCACAATTAGAACATTTAGGTTCCTTCCTCGGAGACTTAGGCATATCACCACCATCTGGACAAGTTGTACTCTTGTGCCCCTCTCCTCGGCAAATCTTGCAAAAACGTGTGCGTTTCACTGCATGTTCGTACGGTGCTTTCTCTCTGCTGTTTGTTGGACGCCCTGCCGGACGCTTCCTCTCCGGTGCTTTGCTGAATGTCGACCCTTCATCATTGTTATCAAGCTGTGCCATCACGCTGTCGTTTTCCTCCACCAATGCCCTCGCAGTAGCTTCTTTGTCGGCCACCCCCATCCCATCTCTTGCTATGCAGAGCGGCTGTAGTTTTTCACCAGCTTGATGCAACAGTAACATCGCAGCATTGTATGACTCCACATTTGCATCTCCTAGATGCACAAAAGCCAAAGCAGCATGATACAACTTCGAGTGTCTATACGTGTCTGCTTTAGGACGGCCATTGTCATTTTGGTACCTAACCAATTCATCTGGCAGAATGTCTCTGGCCTCCCGAGTCCACCTTTTCAGTATATGCTTATTCGGTATCTCCGAAACCCGCATGTCTAGCATCACCTGGTAAACTCAAATTTTTTTAATAACAAGTAATCGTAATTCAATATTTATTTAATACATTGGCAGGACCCTAAATTTAATCACGTTAGTGAAGTAATGCTGACCTTAATAGCGTGAGGGCATAACAATCCCGCATGTTCAAAAAAGCCGCACTCGCACACAAACTGCGTCATGTCGGCATCAACGGTAACTATGAAAACGACTTTGCACCAACCGTTCCTTCTCTCAGCTTCAACATGGCTCACAATATATTTCCTCCGATGCTCCACCTCCTCCGTGACAAAGGAACCAGCCTTGTACAAAGACTCACCAAATTGCTCAAACATGCTTCGTGTATACACCTTGCTTGCATGACGTTCCAACGGCCAATTCCCCTTCAGGACCACACCTGACTATTTATCCAGTAAACAAATTTTATTCAGTGAAAAACAGTTATATAGATAAACATGTACTTTCTTTGCATGAAAAAAAAACATTATATATACAGAAGTTTCACTTACAATTGCAGTCTGTTTCTCTTGATAGCTTTCTTCCGAATCTCTATCAAACGATATCTTCTCGAATTGTTTAACAAAAAGATGCATAGGACATCCTGGCGGGACATACCCCTTCAACAAATGATTTGCACTTTCACTTTGCTGTGTGCTTGTCATCTTTGCACAAAACACACCCATGAAGTAAGGTTTCGCCCACTTATGCCTGACCTCAAAAATTTGAGTTGGGAACGGATGTTTCTGCAAACCGTATTTTGCTAACATTTCTGCCCACCGGTTCTCAAATTCCTCTTTAGTTAAAACATGATGCACCAACATTTGAAAGTCTTTCTTGAACTCTGATTTCTTCCCATAAAGGACACCCAAGCTTTCTTTCGCTTTCTTTGTATTCGGTAGTTCATCAATTATAGCCAACTCCATTGCGCGAGCCTGGTCTGAATCATGTGTATGAAATAAATGATTAAAACTATAGATACTTCTATGAAATAGACCTCGCTTTTAAAAAAATGCTTTCAATAGGTTATACATACCAGTCAACATTGTAACGGGGGGGTTTTCGCCAACCATCTGCACAAACTCCTTGAACACCCATTTGAAACTTTCGACCGTCTCGTCCCTCATTAACACACCACCAAAAATAATGCTTTGAAAATGGTTGTTCACACCAACAAACAAACCAAAAGGCATGTCATACAAGTTAGTTCCATAGGTGGTGTCAAATGTAATTGCATCCCCGAAATATATATACTGGTCTATGCCTCACTACTAGGAAAAGGCCTACTAATGGCGCACCGGTTTTGCCTACTAATGGCGCGCTACCGGTGCACCATTAGTAGCACACCACTAGTATTTTTTACTAATGGCGCACCATTGGTGCGCCATTAGTATCTGGTATACTAATGGCGCACCACGCAGTGCGCCATTAGTATGTAAGAACATGCGCCATTAGTATGCCTCCCGGGGGGCCATACGTAACCATGTGCTTTGTCATACTAATGGCGCACTCTGAGGTGATGCGCCATTAGTATCCTTTGGCATACTAATGGCGCACCTGGAGGTGATGCGCCATTAGTATGAATATTTGTTTTTTTTTACTTTTCTGATTTTTGCACTGGTTACGAAATATATTATTGGACAAAATATAGACAGCAGCACACAACAACAGCAGATTCATCGAATACAATAGAAGATTAGTCTCCGAATACAATTCATCATATTAGTCTCCGAATTCAAAAGACCGAACAAAGATAAAACATTACAAGTCTCAAGACCGCGAGTATCGAGTTTGTCTTCACATTACAAGTCGATATCGATCATCTAAACTACCATCACATAGAACAGAGCTTCGGTCATCACGATGAGCATCATCGCGATCAAACTGGTCTTCATCCGGTTCCTCCAACGCTCCCTCCTCTCTCCCGCTAGATAGCGGGCGTATCTAGATTCGGCCTCCGCCCTAGTGGTGTACCCTTTGTAACTGTTACCGCTGAAACGGTGAACCTGTCTCCGACACTCCTCCCAGTCGTCGTAGACTCCGGGAACCTTACCCTTGTACACAACATACGACGGCATCTCTATGCACAAGCCAAACAACAGACAATACATAAGCAATATGTATGTATGCAACAAAAGGATCGAAAGAGAAATTCAAGACATTAATAGCACGATTCATGGTCCTACTAATAAATAGCATCGATTACATCTAAGTTGAACGACTGTCCAAACCAAAGAGACATACGAATTCATTAAAGTTTAATTACAACATGAGCCAATCAATGTTTCAGAACTACACATCACTACTTTCGACTCGACTCATCGGACAAGAGCGTGGATGAAGCCGTCGTCTGTCGTGATGGTCATGAAATCGCGGTCGTTGTCACCCTGTATTTGTAGCGTTCCATCTATCTCACTGTTGGACGGTTGATATCTGCGGAAGAACTACCCCGAGGTATGAAGGACATCTTGATGGATGATGTCCGCAAACTCCGACTGGATGCAAAAGAATTCTTGTCTGAGGTCCGCGTCCTGGGTTGCCGACAACCTCGCGGCCTAATCTTTGAGACTATCTGGTAGCAGAAGGTGATTATGGTCCCTTACAATCGCCCGCATGTGATGGAGGGCGTAGTAGGCATCCTTCTGACCGCCAGGCGGCTGCTTGACGCAGCAGAACTTCGTATTGTGTGAGAAGGTGTGCTTGTCGTACTTACGAACTGCCCTGGTGAAGGTGCCTCCAGATTTGGCGTAGCCGGGGAGAACATCATCAAGAACTTTCTTGACATTTGTGTAGTCTATCTTGGAGTTACGGTTCGGGTTGAAATACGTGGCCATGGAATATTTCGGGCTTAGGAGGATGAGTGTGCAATGTGTGTCACTGCACAGAACACGGAATGTTAGAAAAAAAGAACGATCGGAATCTAAGAAATCATATGTTACGGGGCCGTTAAGGGATGACTTACTCGGGAAAGTAAGCCACAAGGAAGTTATCCTTATCTGGGTTTGCCAGAATGACGCCTTCGAGGTGTGAACTTGCAACTTGGCGGTCCCCAGCGCTGCTCAAGTGCTTGGCACGCATGTAGAAGGGGTCGACTATCACGATGTCCGGGGTCTTGTCTCTAATGATCCGCATCTCCATACTCAGCGAAATCAGCCGAACGAAGGTGTAGTGTAGCGGATGAAGGTTAAACATAGCAAAGATGTCATCAAACCGCTGGACGATCGTACCCCCGATGTCGCCATCCACAAAGCCCTTGCCCTCTAGCACCTTGGCCACGAAAACCGGGTATGGCACATCATTCTCTCTGAGACGCCGCTTCTCCAAAGAAAGAACACTGTCGTGCAGACTCCGCATAGCACCGGTTGCAGCATTGAGCATATTTGGCGGTAGCATCGCCCTACCCGCCACATGCACCCGCCTCGAGATATCCTTAGGTGAAGGTGGCCCATACTGAGCACGGATTGAACTCGGTGCCGGCTGGCTCGCACCGGCGCCCTTGTTAGTCTTTCGTTTCCGTCCCTTCTTCTTGATCTCCTGTAATGGGACCGAGTTCTGCTCACAGACCGGCTTCTTGAGCGTGTTGGGGCTGATAATATTTCGCACCTCAGCTATCTGAGGCTCGGTGAAGGCGGGAGCTGGAGGCGTCTCCTGAGAACTGAACGCCAGACGATGCCTGTTGCAATTGGATTTCTCCGCCGTATCAGCTAGATTGCGGTCATCTTGGTTGGGTTCTTGAGAAAGAAGCCCGCAGAACTCGTCAGCGTACCCATGTTCGGCAAAGTACTTATCGACATTGGTAAATGTACCGTCGTCGTTGTCGTTGTCGTCCGGATCCTGTGCCATAGGGATGTCCGTATCCTGTGACATAGGGATGTCCGGCAGGTCCAGTAGCGTTGCGGCGTTCTTGCCATGGCTTGGCGCCGGCACGACTGGCGGTCTTGTCTGTGGGGTGGTGTCCCCCGCCCCGAAACGAATCTGGCTCTTCGGCCAAAGCAGGGGCCAGTTTATGCAGGCGCTGAGGGTCATCTCATCTTCTTCGTCGGCCCTAGCGGGTCGTATCAGAGGTAACAACTCATCGCAGCCTAGCAGCACCCAAACCACTTCAACCCTATACACAGTGGGTGCCATCGGATTACCGTGGAACATGCGGTTGCCCGGTTGAACGATTCTGCCCTTGGCGACATCGACCAACTCGCCGCCCACGAAGTGCAGAAGAGTGCAAGGAATATCGAGGGCGCCCTGCGAAAACATGTAGGGCGTCAGGGATGCCCAGTCAAAGGCAAGGAGATGAAGTCATCGGCCGAGAGTCTTAGTTACCGTGATGCCGTTGAGCTCGGCTAATGTCGAGGCTCCGCCAACGGTGGGCGTGCAACTGATGGAGGGGGCGCTTGCTGGAAAGGTGTCGGCCGGCGTACACCCGGGTGCATTAAGCTCCAATGCCCGTGCCGGCATCGGAGACACGAATACCGCCTCCGCCGGAGACACCAATGGCGCCGCCTGACACACCAATGGCGCCGCCTGCGTGCTGTGCGAGTTTCTGGCCGTGAAGCTGGGAACCGGGGGAGGCCCCTGTTGGCCGCCCGCAATCCACGTCGTCAGCCCATGAATCAACGTAGGCACCATGGCGTTGACCTTCATTCCCAGTTGTTATTCCACTTGCTCTTGGACAAGCTCCGGAATCCGTGCCACTTGTGCCTTGAATGCTTCAACCTCACGCGTCTGGCTTTCCGAGCTGGTCGTTTTCTCCTTCCGCACACCAGTGGTATAGTATGACCCCCATTTTGTGGACAAGCCTTTGCCGGACACACGACCACCTGGCGTCGGCTTAGTGAGCTTATCTTTGTTTTTCATTATATTCAACGCCCTATTTAAAGGGGTGTCGAAAGGGGAGCTCTGAGACGACCCCGCGCTACTGCTTTTAGTTTCCTGCGGAAGGAACGTGAACCATTTAGAAATATTGGGGATTAATTAGAGTGCAACCAAATGGAGCTAATGACGCGGGGGTGTATTCCTTACCAGAACAAGCTCAAGTGCCCTGGTCTTCGGATCCATGGTAAGCTACTTTGTTATCGGGTCCTCCTTGTACCGGGCCCTGACAAAGTTCATGGTCTGCTTGTCACCGCTGTATTTCTCGAAGCGGGGCGGTAGGCCTTGCTCGGCACGCTCCACGTCCTCCTTGTCCCATATAGGCTCCGCCAATCTGTAACAGCCGGGACCGAGTTTGTGTTCCCCGAAGTTCAACTCCCGCATTTCTTTCCCCCACTGACTTGATTCGGAGGTTGCACTGCTCTCGCACTTGATCTTGAACTCCTTGTAGTCATCTTCCCTGATCGAAGAATATTTCGCCTTGATCTTCTCATAACTATCACCTTTATCAATCATTCTCTTCACCGCGCTTATCCAAGTAGACACGGACGTGCTCATCCTCGTGAGGGCGGCACTGTTCACTTTATTCCCTGAGAGGCGTGTGTTTTCAAAATCGGCGGGGAACTTGTATCATTCGTGCAGCTTCGTGAAGAGGAGGTTGCGCAAATTCCCTCGGTCCTTATGCCTAAGGTTCACGGTGTTGATCGAGACGGTGCTCTGGAGAATGCACCCGAGCTAAAGCGAGTACCCCTTGACTATATGTTTGGGCTCCGTTGGATGCCCGTCGGATTCCACTTGAGTAAATTCCTCCTTGAGGGTGCTAAGCGCATTCGGGCGCCGGTCCTTCCTTTGCTTCTTCGGTTGGCTGCCATCTGTGTGTGAGCCACCATCATCAGTGGTGGCATCCTCGGCGGCACCATCAGTGGTGTCATCCCCGACGCCACTAGGGGTTGTGTAGTCAGGATCGGTGTCTTCCGTGGCATCCTCATAGCAGTGAGGTTGTTCCCCCATCTCCTGGGACAGCTTCCAGAATTGTTTGCTGCCCGAACCGCCAGCCTCATCGTTGTTGGCCATGTTTCGCTCTAAATAGGAAAACAATTTGGTCAAAAAGTTGGTTATTGTCAAGGAACAAGATCATGGTCTCATCATTTAGGGTTTGTCGACACCGAGGCATCCTAAAAGCTAAGCTTTTATCATTTAGTATTTGTCGACGCTGAGGCACCCTAAAAGCCTAAGCGTACATCATTTAGATTCTCATCAACACCGAGGCACCCTAAAAGCCAAGGTTTCATCATTTAGGGTTTGTCGATGCCGAGGCACCCTAAATGCTAAGTTAAGTTTTCATCATTTAGGGTTTATCGATGCCGAGGCACCCTAGGTTGGGCCTAATCACTTGGCACTAATCACTTGGCTCTATTGCCACATATGTTGGGTTTATCATCTAGGGTTTATCGATGCTGAGGAGAATTCTAAGTTGGGCCTAATCACTTGGCTCTATTGCCACCTATGGTTTAATGCAGCAAGAATAAAGGGGCAGTTGATCCTACTTAATTAAGTACTAAGATATCCCGGCCCATGCATTAGTAACAAGTACCCCATATGTCCGATTTTTAGCAAAGTCATGCTAAAATTCACGGAAAATTTCAGCATGACCTTTGCTGAAAATAGGACATATGGAGTACCCGAATTTGCCGGAACGGAAGTTAATCGACATTCCGGCAAACTCAAGGGCCTCTCGGGGTACCTGCAAAATCATCACGACACAATGGTCGGAGACAAAACCCAGCCACAGACCATATGGTCCTCTGCTTTCATATGGACAAAAATCAGCTCAACTTATGTGAGCTTCCATTCCAGATATAATAGGTCACCCAACAAAAAATCATCAATAGTTTAGCAAGTCTGTACAAACACAGAAAGAATAGAAAGTTTGCTGCCTATTCAAACACAGAAAAAAAACACTACTTGAAACTTCTGCTACATTTGGACCATGGCAATTTACTTTCATGGAGCATGGCAAATGTATTTTACAGATCATGGCATTGTTTTTACTATATGCACCATGGCCAATTTCTTTTCTTTTTGCAACATGGCAAATATAGTCTATGCATCATGAAAATTATAGTGTATGGATCATGGCATTTTTTATTCTACATTTTTATTCTATGGATCATGCCAGGAAATTATAGTCTATGCATTTTTTTAATCTCTGGATCATGATCCAACAAAATTTCCATCTCCCATGGCAAATATAGCCTATGCATCATGGAATTTATACTGTATGGATCATGGCATTTTTTTAGTCTATAGATCATGATCTATAGAACATTTTAGTCCATGTCATTTTCTGAAACATATTTTTGCCATGGAAATTTTGAATCAATAGACATACTTCTCAAAAGAAGCATGATCAAATTCTGGTGTCCTTGACTTACTAGAATTTATCTCTTATGACTGATGAATGTGCATTGAGTCCAGAAGCAAAGACTCTACAGTGAAATGAAAAAAACCTTGGAAATATATTTATGATAACTCTAAATGGATCAGAAGGTGCATATGCACTTGTAAAAAAAAGGTATGCATTTGCAGCAGCTTTGTTCTGATTATGACACCATTCTGTTAAGAAGGCAAAATAACATTATCATCCCAATTCATAGTTGAAGTTGAAGACCCTAAGCTTTAAAATGCCAAGTCTCACTTACGCATGTTAACTTATTTACCAGTTCAGAACTATCACTAGAAAATAGTAAATCCACATTGACTACATAATATTATTTTGCAACCACTCAGTTTGTCCTTGACTGGGACACTTGAAGCATAAAACAACTAATGCAGAGCTGGGTCTACTTTGGTTCTGACAGATCACATCCTGGTGCATATGTGGGGTTTTTTACTTAGAAAATACAAAACTTCTATTATTGTTTTTATTTTTAACCAGAGCCTAACCACCTCTACAGTTTACAAACTGATTCAGATAATCACTAATCAGGCATGGAAAATTATTTTAGCCATGATCCCTGAGGATTAGAGCCTCCACAAGTCAGAGAAAATTAGTGTCTCCACTTATGTTGTCAATGCTTGTTGTATGTTTGGCTTAAGGGTTTTCCTTTTCAAATTCTGACTCTATTTCTAAACAAAGTAGGCTTCTATCCTGTCTAGAATGCAATGAAGATGTCTTGGATAAGCTGAGTGTTGTAATGAAGATGTCTTGGTGAGACTTGATATATGTCCAAAATTAGAAAAATCACAAGGTACTTTCTCTACCGAATAAACTCCATATGACCACATAAAACACTGTTTAACACACTTGTAAAGAGGAACAACCCCCCTAAGGAGCTAGAAAGCTATATCGCCCACTGCATCATCGAATGTCTGTCAAGGGAAGAGATAAAGAGCATATAAAACATTACCCACACAAAAAATGAGAGCATGTAAAAAATTTAAAAACGAGAACCATATTGACCAATCTAAACTTGATATTACACTTGGCACAGAGGGAGTACACAATGACATAGTAGTTATCATTTTTCTCCTGTATGAGCTGTAGCAATCCCCTCATACAAGAAAAAACTAAAAGCAAAGCTTTACTCTCCCAACAAGATTCTAAGCATACTACTTGACTAATAATAGAAAGCCCATGACAGTGAGGGTATCTAATACAGTAGTATTTCTAATTCTATAAGCCTGCAAGTTTGTGAAATTGACACAAACCAATTTGGTTAGCAAGTCACGGAAGCACATGACAGTGAGGTAACGGTCCCACAAAGCATGGGTGGGCGTGGCCCGAGCGTAGTGGAGGCGCGGTCGCGGTGCTGTGAGCGCGCCTGGGCAGGGCCAGGGCGCGGCCCGAGCGGAGTGGAGGCGCGATCACGGTGCGGTGAGCACGCCTGGGCGGGGCCAGGGGCCGAGGGGAGCACGGCCACGGGGGGCGGCAAACAGGAGCTGGGGCGCGGTGGTGCGACAGTCTATGGCGACGAAATTGAAGGGGGGGAGGAGAACCGGTGCAGCTCACCGAGAGGAAGACGATGGCGAGCTCGTGCGGGGTCGGGGTTGACGAGGTGACGCGGATCGACGGTGAGGCCGTGGTGGACGGAGGTGGAAGAAGACCTTGATCCGCACGATGCAGAGTCGTCGAGCTCGAACGGCTGGCCGTAGATGACGTAGAAGAACACTGCATAGCTCCTGGACTCCTTGGTGCGGTGCGGGGATGACGGTGGTCGTGGGGATGATGTGGTGTCGACAGGGACGACCTAGTCGGGTGAAGCAGCACGAGGGGAGAGGAAGTGGGGAGGTGCTAGGGTGTGGAGCGGTCGCGGGGGTCGTCGGAGCGGACGCGGGGGAGCCGGAGCGGGTGTGGAGCAGGCGCGGGGGTCGTTGGAGCGGGCCGGGGGTCGTC
>NC_057801.1:805350136-805488763 GCF_018294505.1 Triticum aestivum | reverse complement strand
CCATTTTACACTTAAGTTTATCACTCGGATGAGTTGCAATAAAGTACTCCTGTAGTTCATGGATTTCAAAATAATAGTGTCATAGTTCCTCCATAATTTTTGTCACTTTTTATTTTGTCCAATAAAATTTTCCCCTCAGTGGGTGACTTAGCCGCGAATCCGTTTCGCCTAAGTTTGTAAAAATCCTTACCGAGTGGTGAGCCAGACTCCCACTCGGAGGCTTAGCTGCGAATCCGTTTCGCCTAAGTTATAAAAATCCTACCGAGTGGTGAGCCAGACTCCCACTCGGAGGCTTAGCTGCGAATCTGTCTCGCCTAAGTTATAAAAATCCTACCGAGTGGTAAGCCAGACTTCCACTCGGAGGCTTAGCTGCAGTCCAAGTACTCGCCTAAGTTATAAAAATCCTACCGAGTGGTAAGCCAGACTTCCACTCGGAGGCTTAGTTGCAGTCCAAGTACTCGCCTAAGATAAAAAAATCCTACCGAGTGAAGAGCAAACCTCTCACTCGGGGGCTTAGCTCGCCTAAGTTATAAAAATCCTACCGAGTGGTAAGCCAGACTTCCACTCGGAGGCTTAGCTGCAGTCCAAGTACTCGCCTAAGTTATAAAAATCCTACCGAGTGGTAAGCCAGACTTCCGCTCGGAGGCTTAGCTGTAGTCCAAGTACTCGCCTAAGATATAAAAATCCTACCGAGTGAAGAGCAAACCTCTCACTCGGGGGCTTAGCTGCAGTCCAAGTACTCGCCTAAGTTATAAAATTCCTACCGAGTGGTAAGCCAGACTTCCACTCGGAGGCTTAGCTGCAGCTCAGTGCTCGCCTAAGATATAAAAATCCTACCGAGTGAAGAGCAAACCTCTCACTCGGGGGTTAGCTGCAGCTCAGTGCTCGCCTAAGATATAAAAATCCTACCGAGTGAAGAGGAAACCTCTCACTCGGGGCTTAGCTGCAGCCCAGTGCTCGCCTAAGATATAAAAATCCTACCGAGTGAAGAGCAAACCTCTCACTCGGGGGCTTAGCTGCAGCCCAGTGCTCGCCTAAGATATAAAAATCCTACCGAGTGAAGAGCAAACCTCTCACTCGGAGGCTTAGCTGCAGCCCAGTGCTCGCCTAAGATATAAAAATCCTACCGAGTGAAGAGCAAACCTCTCACTCGGGGTCTTAGCTGCAGCTCAGTGCTCGCCTAAGATATAAAAATCCTACCGAGTGAAGAGCAAACCTCTCACTCGGGGGCTTAGCTGCAGCCCAGTGCTCGCCTAAGATATAAAAATCCTACCAAGTGAAGAGCAAACCTCTCACTTGGGGGCTTAGCTGCAGCCCAGTGCTCGCCTAAGATATAAAAATCCTACCGAGGGAAGAGCAAACCTCTCACTCGGAGGCTTAGCTGCAGCCCAGTGCTCGCCTAAGATATAAAAATCCTACCGAGTGAAGAGCAAACCCCTCACTCGGGGGCTTAGCTGTAGCCCAGCGCTCGCCTAAGTGGATTAAGGAATAAGTCGACTGCAGTGAGCGTCTTGCTTTGAACCTGCAAAAGACATTTCAAGCCAAAAGCAATCATATTCAAACATCAAATTCAAGTTCGAAACGATACCTAAAGGAACCGAAAGTGCTCAGGCGCTAAAGCCTGTTAAGGTTTATCGGTTACAACTCCACTCGGCATACCGAGGCAAATTTAAAGCATCAAGCTTAAAAGAAGTTTTTACCCCTCCTGTGGAGGGCTGGAAGGTGCAACAAACTCATCAAGATCAATTTCTTCTGCGATCCGAGTGGCAGCAGCAATGAAAGTTTCCATAAAGGACCTGAAGTCGTGTTTCTTGGTGTTGGCCACCCGGAGGGCCGCCAGCTTGTCTTCTCGCACATCTTTGCAGTGGACTCGGGCCAGACACAGAGCAACATCTGCACCGCACCGAGCCGAGGACTTTTTCCACTCCTGCACTCGACCAGGGACTGTGTTCAAGCGAGCCATCAGCGACTCGAGGTCGTGCTGGAGTGTCTCCCTGGGCCAGAGCGTTGAGTCGATGCGAGATGTGGCGACCTTCAGCCTTGCGAGATAGTCCACGACAGCTGCGACACGGGACTCCAGTCGGAAAACATTCATGGAAACTTCGTCGTTCACCGGAGAATTGACGGGGTCAAGGTTTGGTTCCAGCCGGCTAGTCTCTTCTTCAAAGTCTTGACAAAATTCTGCAAGGGCGATCACCGAGTCAAGGCAACGTCCGAATGGAAAAATCACAGTTGAAAATGATTGTTGAGCATAAAGGTTTACCTTCAAGCATAAGAAACAGCTTCTTGGCAAGACCACTCAGGAAGGCCTCCAGATCATTTTTCTTCCCAAGAGCAGCTTTCAGATTGGTATTTTCTTGTTCAAGCTTGGTGACTGAAGCTAACTTCTCGTCAGCAAGCTTGATCTTCTCATCTAGTTCAAGGTCTTTTTTCTGTTGGGCCTCCTTCACCTTACCTGCAAGTTACATCAAGATCAGATTTTGAAACAAATAAAGAGAAAAAGCAGTCGTCGAGGTCTCACCAAACATACCTTTGGTCTCCTCCTTTGCCTTCGTCAGATTCTCCTGAGCCAGCTTCAAATCCAGCTCGAGCTGAATGTGCTTGTTTTCCAGCTCAGTGTAGCGAGCCGCAAGGTCACAGGATCTCTGCGAAGAATCAATCGACTAAATGTCAAAGATAATTCACTTCCGAGTGGAACAGGAAAAATCATGCGTTTCTAAGACTACAGCCGAATACAAGCATTCGACCGTAGTCTCGGGGACTACACCCAGTGGGTGCACTCAGCGTGCCCCCACTAATCCTATTGAAGACTAAGTCGACCAGTCGACCTCAAACAAAAAAAAGCCTAAGGCCGACTGCCAGCAGTCAACCTTAGCCTTGGGGACTACACCCAGTGGGTGCACTCAGCGTGCCCCCACCGGTTTGCGAAATCCATTCGCCATAGTCGAATGACGGAAAGACTAAACTTATAAAGCCTAAGGCCGACTGCCAGCAGTCGACCTTAGCCTTGGGGACTACACCCAGCGGGTGCACTCAGCGTGCCCCCGCTAACATGGAGTTTAAATCGACACACCCACTGGGTGATTACTATAAATTCTGAAAAGAAAAGTTTTTGATAGCATATCCTAACAGAGCAAGCGGTGGTCGACTGACCTGAACATTGCTTTGAAGGGCGGAACTGGCGTCGTAAGCTGCCTGGCTCGCATCCCGGATGGTCTTCAACTGCTCTATCATGATCCCTGCCTAGCGTATCGCCTCCTTCGCGGCGCCAGCTTGGTCCTCTGGGACGTGGTGCGTCGTGAAGAGGGAGGGCTGCAGAGCACTCGTCAGTGGATCTGCGAAGGACACAGTGTGTCGAGTGGTGTTCTCCTCCTCCGCGACTAGAGTCTCAGGCACCGTCACATCCTGGGGCACCCTGCCGGCAGACGCTTTCCTACTCCTTCTGTGCTTCAGCGGTTCCTCATCTTCATCATCAGGGAGAGTGATAACAACATCGGATGGAGCTACAGAAAAGAATCAGAATTAGAGATCATGAGTCAGTCGACTAGAAACGGTGTTAAGAGTATAGTACCAGGTTTCGAGGTTGCTGCGTCCTCCATCTCATGGTCGTCAGCCCGGGCTAAGGTTTCAGAAGTAGCAGCACTGCAACTCCAAAGAATCAGTCGACTAACTCCAGCGCCAACCAGAGATAAAGTTCGCACAAAACAAGAAGATTTAAACAACATGATTACCCTGATATGGTGGGGATGGACACCTTCATCTTCGGCAGGAGCTTGGTCGGCTTCGACGGGGTCGCCCTGGGCTGCTTCGACGCCTTTTCAGTCGGCGCCGGAGAGGTGGTACGAGGGCGCTTGGTCGACTGCGTAACAGTCGCAACCCCCTTGCCACGTTCAGCCGCAGGCTCATGGACAAGCTTCGACCGCCTTTCCGACCGCGGTGGTGCGACCTCCTCCTCCTCCTCTTCTTCGTCCTCATCATCATCATCATCATCGTCATCGTCATCATCATCATCCTCAGCGGCGTCCGAGTCCCACTCCTCCTCCTGGCTCTCGCCCCCGCTCGCTTCTCCCTCCTCAGTCGGAGCCTGTGCTCCATTGGGCATCGAGTATAGCTCAGTGAGGGCCTGATAGACATCAAGACAAAGATCAGTCGACCGATCGGCAGAGAAACAGAAATAAATGTGACAAGAATACAATGGGAAGTGGAGCAGACATACCTTGTTTGGATCACTGTGGTGGTCGAGCGGAGGAATCCTTCTGGCTCCGCGAGGGTTATCCTTGTTCCCAGTAACAGCGGCCATCCACCTTTCCAAAGTGGCATCGTCGACTGCTTCTGGATTGACCCGAGTCTCATCCTCGGTCCCGCGGTACAACCACATGCAATGGCTCCGGAACTGAAGAGGCTGGATACGACGCCTAAGAAAAACCTCCAGGAGATCCATACCCGTCACTCCCTCCCGAACCAACTGAACTACACGCTCCAACAGCATCTTCACGTCAGCTTTCTCCTCCGGAATCACTTTCAGAGAGTAGGGCTTGTTCACTCGGCCCATGGTGAACTGAGGGAGTCCACTCGACTGCCCCGGCGTCGACTGATCCTGGCAGTAGAACCAGGTCGACTGCCAGCCTCTGACTGACTCGGGAAATGTCATGGCTGGGAAGGTGCTCTTGTTCCTCACCTGGATCCCCAGACCCCCACACATTTGGACAACTCGAGTTTTTTCGTCGCCTGGGCTCGCCTTCTTCACAGTCTGAGAGCGACACGTGAATATGTGCTTGAACAAGCCCCAATGCGGTCGACAACCCAGAAAACTCTCACACATGGACACAAACGCGGCAAGATAGGCGATAGAATTCAGGGTGAAGTGGTGGAGTTGCGCTCCAAAGAAGTTCAAGAAACCGCGGAAGAAAATGCTCGGTGGCAAAGAAAATCCGCGGTCGACATGGGTAGCCAGAAGCACGGACTCACCCTCTTCCGGCTGGGGCTGCCACTCTTTCCCCGGAAGCCTTGCAGCTCCATGAGGGATCAGGCCCTCGTTGGCTATGTCGAGGAGATCCGTCTCCGTGATGGTCGACTGGATCCAATCTCCCTGGACCCAGCCTTTCGGCAGGCGAGATCTAGACGAAGACCCGCCACGACTGGTGGATCTCCCCTTCACCTTCTCCGCCGCCGACGCCTTCTTCGCGCGTTCCAGCGCCGCCGTCTTCTCCTTGACCATGGCACTCCAAAATTATTAACAAGTACTGTATTCACATATCTCATCTGCCATTAATATAACTCCAAAATGCAATCATAAATATCATTATCCATTTGTTAATAATTTTGGAGTGCCCCATAAACCGTTTCTTCTATATAACAAAAACAGAACGCTATATAATTATTTTCTGTCTCATATTCATTTTTTTATCGCCACCAAGCCATAATATGGACTAACAATATGTAGTTATCCATACATCCACTTCTTATTCATCATTTAATATATTAGCAATAGATATTCCTAAAACAAACAATTACGACGGGTAAAATTTAGATGTATGGAGGAAGTATAAATAAAATGGATGACACGCCTTCTACATTTTTGCAGATACCACCTAAATCATGAATTTTTAACCTTGCGCAATAGTGGTACAAATACTCTTGAACACAAATAATTACGACGGACACAATTTATAACTATGTAAGACATATATGTGAAATGGATACCCCGTCTTGCATATTCTTGCAGATACCACCTAACTAAATTTTAGCGCGCCCCCTAACCCGTAGCTCCCAAAGTTGATAGGTGCAAAGCACACAATATTTTTTATTTCATTATCTTGCCCTCCCACCAATCAATGCCAATGAATTTTTATAGTTGAATCCAGTTTTTGCACAAGGACTCTATTCCCCTAAAGTATCCAGAATGGTTTCCCCACTACAGCAACATGAATTTTTCCGATAAATGATGCAATTGTTCATGCACACATGGTATTTCACGTGCGGTAAATCCAGAGGACACACGATTTTCTTTGCCTCCTCGAAACTGGTCGGGCACTTGTTCCCCTTGGGAAGACGTTCGTGCCAGAATGACATGTTCTCGTCGAAGCATGCGTCGGTTATTTTGTGTTTTACCTTCATCTCCAGAGCCATGAGCGTTACTTTCAGGCGGGTATCCTCGGGCCTGCATCCTTCATACAATGGAGTAACCGCGTCTATCTCCAGCTCTTGCGTTATCCGTCTGCTTGAGAAGCAACTCTTGAATATGAGGGTCCTGCACCCAGCCTCCATCGTCGTCTGCTCCGACATCTTCATCTTCATGATCATGCCCTTCGTCTTGATCTTCCACATCATCATGTACGACATCTTCTACATGATGACTATGTACAGCATCACCGTCGTGATCATCTCCTGGAGATTCTTCGTCTTCTCGCCCGCCCTCACCACGGTGGTTGTCTTGTTGCCCTTCCTCATTTCTTGCCCGGCCCCCATGGACGACTTCATAGTCATCTTCTTCACCTTGCCTCCGATAGCCATCCATGAAACCACGCAAGAGTGGTCCCGCACCTGCCCGGAATCCGGGTCCGCAATAAGGCTCTTCAGCTTGCATCTTCGACACGGACATCTTATCTCCGTCTCGTTCTTTTGAAGCATCTCGGCCTTCACGGAGCTCAAAAACCTATTCACGATGCCTTCGGTTATCGTGCGGACCATGGTCGCCTGCGGGGTAGAGCATAACGATATTTTAGAACCAAGAAAAAATTTGGCATGACCTTCCCTAAAAATAGGACCAAAAAGAATGCATAGTGCCAAAATTCTCGCCGAAACGGAAATGAATCAACATTCCGGCAAAATATTGGCAACTATCGCATTTCAAATACCGGTACGTGCAAACACAAACATATATGCAACACCACAAACATATGCAACATCACAAACATACATAGATCTAGCTAGGCCACAAAAAGTGCATGTGCACGTTGTTGGAGCGAGCTATGGAGAAAAAAAGTAGATCTACAACATGAAGATAGCTTTCCCCTTACTTACCTATCAAAAAAAGGTAATTTCACCACTTAATTTTGATGAATCTATGGTGCAAATGAGGTGAGGAGGAGGAGGCAGCCGAGAGTTTGGAGAAGGAGGTGGAGGGAATGAAGTGGGGAAAGTGAGTGGGTAGGTGTGGCTGTCCAAAATATCTTGTTGGGGTCCCAGGTTACTAATGGCGCACCACCAGCAAATGCGCCATTAGTATGCCTGCTTACTAATGGCGCACCTGCAGGTGGTGCGCCATTAGTAGTTTTGCAAAAAAGTAAAAAAAATAAAAATATACTAATGGCGCACTGTCTGTCTAGTGCGTCATTACTAGTTAGAACTAGTAATGACGCACTTTGGTCGGATGCGCCATTAGTATGTACGTAAAAATAAAAAAAATTATTACTAGTGGCGCACCGTTTTTCTGGTGCGCCATTAGTGTCTTCCACACTAATGGCGCATCACAAACTAGTGCGCCATTAGTATATAATAGTGGCGCACTACAACCCTGATGCGCCATTAGTGTCAATCCTATCTATAGCCCTTTTCCTAGTAGTGCCTCGTCCATGAACCCACATAAGTGTCTTAACCCTAGACTCTTGGTCCACCTGGACATTGTATATAAAGTCAGGATCAACAACTTTCAAGTCCTGTAGCAGGGTTATTGTTTGGCTTGCATCGTGATCAGATTGGTCTCTGCTAAGCTTACCACATAGGGTCCTCAATGATCTTTTGGTGAAGGGTACATTTTCCAACGTACCGAAGTAGCTTCCAACAATACTGTATACTTTGCTTAGGCTTACATTGTTTTCTCGTAACTGCTTCACCAAGTCTCTAGTGTGTATATCAATGTACCTGTGCGACTTTCAATGCAGCTTCTCCCCGCATGTAATAGACTGGGTGGTTATGCTCGCTGTGGTGCTCACTGATATACCATCCATTGTCAGCAGAACGCAGGAGACGAATCTTTGCATCGCAACCACACCTGGTTGATCTACTATTCTCTTTTGTTGGTACGCCCTACATTAAAACGCGGTGCATATTATTTTTGGCCGTCAGATAATAATAATATATATAAAACAGCGAAGCCGCATTTCTTACCGCACAACCGCATACGAGCTACTGCATGCATTTCGCGCGTTTCACATTTAGACGGCTTCTAGCAAAACGTATCCCAAAACCAATCTCCCACGAATATAAATTATAAAATTCGAATGCCTCGTTCAATGAATCGAATGATAACCCAATCTTAGGGTTTATGACAACGCCTTCCTTTCTTTTATGCAAATCCGCGGATTGTCAGCTCCAGTGCACTCTTCTGTCTGCGCTCCATTCTCTCTCGTTGTCTCCGTCAGATAATCTAACCCTGAATATTTATTGTTGATAATTAGTTCACTCAAAACACAAACCAGTGTAACGTAAACGAATATAAAAAATCGAAACGGGCCTTTTTCACAATTCTGGCATATGACCTAACAAATGGGCCGTTTTTATCTAAGTTCCCACAATGCTGCCATGTAACCCATTCATTTAGCCTCCCATAACACAGGGCCCATGTCCCTCAGCCCTTATGCAGTGTAGAGTTGGCCCACAATGGCCATGGCCCAGCAATTTGCATGCATGTACAAAATATACACGCGCGTCGAACGTGGTTTCACTAATTCAAATATTTTTTAAAATACAACTAGTTAAGTTTTCCTGCAAACTACATTTGCCGACAAATATAAACTAGTGCATTTTCTAAACCATTTGAAGCATTTGGAAAGTTGTTTAATCATGCATTTTTCATGCTGTGAAACCACGAACATTATTTTTTAATAGGCCGAAGGAAATGTTACTTCCGAATAAATTTATCATAGGAAAATTTGGCGATGTCAATTAATATTAGTGAAACTTCCATGTCGTATTTGTTAATATGTAGCACATCATACCGATATAATGCAACGCAATTTTTGTAAATAAATTAAAGCAGAGTTATCAAGCTAACCTTCGTTTCCACTTTGACGTTGCCTCTCCACAAGCATCATTTGCAAGCGGCTCCCAGGAACCAGCTTGTATACTTTGGGCACCAAAAACAGAATCAACCGGTCCCCGGTCGATCGATCTCTCCTGAAGATCTTGCCCGTTAGTTGCCGGATCAGTAGGGAAAACATTCTTTTGCAGGACCCCTCCCTCTTCTCGGACAAGCTCGCCAACCCTAGATGACCCTGAAGAACAGTTCGATTGAGACGGAAGAACAGCACGATCTCTTGACACTGCCCCGGAGAAATCAGGAATCAAACTGTTGGTAGATCTAAAGGTATGGAAAATAATAACAGTTAGAACTAAGTGGAGGAACCAAATTTGCTTAAGATTACAACCAAAATCAACCTTAGTTGCCCATCCATGTCGACGAACTCCATAGCGCAAGGATGCAAAATCGCAGATCTGGAACGATGAGAGAAGACTTGGGAGCTTTAGCCTGGGTGGTCAACTATCACGTCCTGACTGGCTAATGTTGGCTCGTCATTATGGCTGGCCCTACAGACAACTTGTTGCACTCCACTTGCTCGGGCACAACTTTGTGTGCGTACCCCCCCATGGTCATGCAAAGTGGACCTGTTCTGAAATCGCCGAAGCAGAAAGATTTCTAGAACATGTGCTATAGTATTCTGTGAAGTAGCACTCGATATACTGGACCGTAACCGAAGTCAATAGCTACCGCAAGGAAGTAGTATATGTTCCACGTATTGATTTATATTACAGGCTGTAGTTCCTTTGGCCCATCACGACGCATGCATCTGACGACGTGGATTAAGTGCGCCAATGCCGCCGTGCACTGAAAGTGCGCTCCGAATGTGAGCACGCTATAAGACATGCATGACAGTCTAAATTGGTTGGCCAGGTGGGTGCACAGGCTAGAATTGGGCAGATGCGGCTTGACGACCCGTCTCCAACCGTCGAAAATAGAAAAATAGCGGACTAAATTTATGTCCGTTTAGATCGGCGCGTTGGAGTTGGCCTTTGGCATGAATGAGTCGACTTACTATGATTTAAGGAGCCATGCAAAGCGAGCAGACATTTCTGATCGTCTGCGATTTAAAATCCGGCAAAATACCAAAGTAGAGTATTACAAGTTCGTAATCTCACCTTATTAAAACAGTTCATATATATATATATATATATATATATAGAAAATGAGTACATGTAGTATTCATCGTGGTGTCAAACTCTGTATGCCCGAAAAGAAATGACTCTTTATGCCGGCCGTGGTCTCTTATTTGGCCACGTCGTGCTTGTTGTCGTCCTCCTTTCCGTAGGCGGAGACAGGGAAGGTCCTTCCCAGTCCGGTGGGCGTCTTGAAACTGATCTTTGAGTGGTTGTTCTTGTCGATGTACATGTCGCAGACGGTGACCCAGATGAGGAGCTCCTTGCTCTTAACCCCCGTAATGCGCTTCATCTTGCGGTCTTCGACAAAGGCCGTCACCTCGGTGGCATACGAGACCAGCCTGCCGATCTGCTTGAAGGTGTGTGTGAGCGCCTTCTTCTGGCGCAGCCACACGAAGCCCGTGGAGCGGTTGTAGCCGACCTCCTCGATGTCCGCCAGCGGCAGCAGACCCAGCGGCATGTTGGTCTCGGCCAGCAGCTCCACCGCCTTGTCGGCGCACAGTGCCGCGCCGTGGTACACCTCCGCGCCATTTCTGTTCACCTCGATCACCTGTGACGCCATCGTGATGGAATAAGTTTAAACTCTCGAAGCAAACTCTGGCTCAACTCTGACGCTCGGGAGATGCAGGGGACTTTTGGTCTTGGAGGCTTATTGATTGATGTGGTGGGATACTGGGATTGGGGCGGGGAGGGGCTGATTTATAGGCATTGACACGAACTATCTAAGAAATTCTAGTATTGATGTTCACTGGAATGCTTACCTCTGGAGCAAGCGGGTTAGAAAGCAAAGGTCTGAACTTGAGGCATGACACTCCAGCGACCTGTGTCAACGTCGTGTCGTATATGGGGAGCGATCGGGCGGATGGAATAGCGTTGCTGGTAGTTGAATTAATACTCCTGCGAGTGATGCTAGCACGCGTCTGATGAGACACTTGTTGGTCCAGTGCAACCACCCTAGTTAATATACGATTTTCCTTGACCAGGGTGATGCATGGATGCTGCTGGTACTAATAGATCCGTAGCAGCGTTCATTTGAGCAACAGTTTGTTGGGGAAGAACCTTTGGTTTCTGGGTGTATATACACACCATATGAGGAAAAATAATAATACAAAAAATAAAAGTAAAAGAATAAGATTTTTACTATAATTTCTTTCGCACTAGTATGTAAATTTGCACGATTAAAAAATCAGCATTGACAGGGCAAAAATAATATTGGATGAAATTTTTCTTTTTTTCTAAAAGAAGTCAATGGGTTATTTTTCTTTTTGTGGAACTTCTTTTGCAAGTATAATTGAAGGTCAATTTTATTTTAAAAGTATTTTCAATTTTTTTGACTTTTTATTTAATTGTTTTTATAAATAGGCTGTATATACACCCATAGACCAATAGTTTCACTCCTAGTTGGTTGCGCTTTCTATGCATGATAGTAGCTGACCACACTATTCTGCTATGAGTACTTTAATGTAGTGGACTTTCTAGAGGTACACCGATGACGGATGCAAGCGGCAGAATGATTTACTCCATCCGTTCCTAAATATATGTCCTTTTGAGAGATTCGAATATAGACTACATACGAAGATAAATGAATGAATCAACATTTTAACATACGTCTATGTACATTCGTATGCAGTGTATATTGCAAGCTCTAAAATGTATTATATTTAGGAACGAAGGGAGTAGTTTTTTATTCATGTTAACCGACGCTCTCTTGTCTTACTCAACTTAGAGCATCTCTACCAGACCCCGCATCCTGCCGACCCGCATTTCACGTTTGCAGTTCGCGGAAAGGTTGTTTTGCCGTCCGCAGCGAAAAGCCGCAAAGGTAGTCCCCACAAAGCCGACCCGCATCCTGTTTTACGGGTCGCTTTGCGGGGTCTTCCTGTGCGGTCGTCCTCCCCCCAACCCGTAAAATGTAAATTTGCACTCAATTTACACCTCAATTTGCATTTCTTTGCATTTTCAACCACATTGGATACATGGGACATCACCAAATTTTTGTTTGAAAAGCAAACCCAACGAAAACAAGAACACAGTCTTCGCCAAAACTGTGCCAGCATTGCATTACCCCATGACCTGGTTTTCTGCACAGTTGGCAGCGCTGCCGACGAGTATTTGAGCAAGGCGCGCCCTGAGGTGCACGCTGCTGATTGTAGTCGCCCTCGTGCTGCTGCTGATGGTTGTAGCTTCCCGCCTGATGATTGTAGCCGAAACTTCCA
The DNA here is from genome assembly GCF_018294505.1 of Triticum aestivum. NCBI lineage: Eukaryota > Viridiplantae > Streptophyta > Magnoliopsida > Poales > Poaceae > Triticum > Triticum aestivum. Next base: position 805,476,392 of record NC_057801.1, on the reverse strand, counting down.
GAGCGAGCGTTCTGGTTTGCCCCACGTCCACGTCCGCTGCTGCTGCCGCCGTGTGCACGCCCCTGGTGACCACTCCCAAGACAACCCCCGCCTCGTCCACGAACGGCCGCGTTAGCAGATGACTGCCTGTGGTTGAGGCCTTGGAGTAGATTCATTGCGCGCATCAAAGGAGAGAACTTGACTGTAGAGTTCAGGGACAATAACCGGCTACACCCGGGCGGCCAGTGCGGAGACCACTGGATTATACTCGAGATCGAGTCCAGCGAGGATATGAGATGTGATCTCACTATCGGAGAGGGGTTCACCACCAGAAGCGATCTCGTTGGTGAGCGATTTTATTTTGGCGAGGTAGTCTGTCATGCTGGCGTTTCCCTTCTGGAGATTGTGAAGAGCGATTCTGGTGTTGATGTTCTGCGCCTGAGTCTGGGCCGCCAACGTAGCATGGAGAGCAGGCCATACTTCCGCCAGCGTCTGGAGGGTGACGACTTGGGCCATGATTTCGTGGGACAGAGATCCCATCAAATATCCTTGGAGCTGCTGCTCTTGAGCATACCAGAGGGTGCGCGCAAAGTTTGCGAACTGCTCCTCCTTCCCGTCCTTGGTGACGGTGATGGTGGCCGGCGGCACACGGCTCGTCGGGTCCAGGAAGTGTTGCATCTGCGCTCCTCAGATCTGCAGGAGCACGATGGCCTTCCACATGAGGAAATTGCCTCGTGTGAGCTTCTCTTGGGGTGGAGATCCTAAGGTCACGTCCTGGGTTGTGCTGGATGATGGTACGGAGGTGGAAGACATGGAGGTTTGGGTGGATAGCGCACTCATGGTGCTGGCGGTGGAGTGGGTGGGGTTGGACATGATTGCTAGATGGAATTTTTGATCTAGGAGGAAGAGGCTCTGATGACCATGTAAAATATTGTGGAAGCATTAAACCCTTTTCTCGGACCGCACTGTATATATTGAGGCAATGCCTTGAGTTACACGTTGATGTAGATCGCTAGGATACACCACGAGAGATTTACAGAAGGTCGGTAGAATAGAACAGAAGAAGAGATAGAAAGAGATTACAGAAGTTTAAACATCTTCTCTTATCTCTACAAGCCTATTCTAACACAGTTAATATCTTTTGTTCTGTTCTATTTGACGAAAGAACATAATGGTGGGCATTGTTCTTTGCTTCATTATATTCTGCAGGGTGTGGTCAGGTATTGAATTTGCTGCATTCCTTGTGCTGCGATGAACTACATACCCAAGAGAGAGCATGCACAGTTGTTAGTTAGCTAGGTTCAGTCTCTCAGCATTATTGTTAGCTAGCTAGATTCCGCCTTTTTTAATATCGTCCGTGGATCTATTGGTGGCACGATGCCTGTTTCGATGGCCATTTTAAATGAAAGAAAAGGATGGGTAATATATTTTGCTGTTGAAGATGAAAGCTTGCTTGATTCCTTGTAGGTCAGCAAGGAAGCTTCTACACTATGTGAGCCGAATGTTATGTAGCCCGAATTAATATCTATCTCTCCAGTGGCCAGCTAGCCGTGAAACATTATCAGAAAAATAAGAAGAGAACAAAGCAGCTGGATGGAAATGCTCTTCGATCAGCAGGTGCACCGTCGCTCACCCTTGCCTGCACTTTGGTCTTTTTCTGGGGCTGCGGAATTGCAGAGAAAGTCCAAAGTGGCTTTATAACGCGAAGTTCAAAGAAGTGCTAACATGATGTAAGTATATGTAACAAAAATAATATCATTGAAAAGTACATTTGAATACAGATCTAACAAAATAATTTTTGTGACATGCATTAATATTTTGCTAGTTAAATCTATAGTCAAAATTGGGCGCGAAATAAAAAGGGACCAAGCGCCAGGAACGAGGTAGTATACATCATGCTCACTAATTTTTCAGCCTTGAAACTAACTGAGGTCTTCACTTTAGAATTGGTTCATTCGATCTTAACCTGGTCGATAATTGCTCAAGGAGCTCTCTCATTCAATTATTTTAATTCCGTATGTTCCCTATTCTGAACCTATTTCATTCAAGTGAGGTATTCAATTTTGAATTTGGTTTAGAATCTTTGAAAGAGCCAATGAATTTTTAAATGAATCAGCCGCAACCGATCTATAAAAACATATCAATCTCACACACGCTTTCACAACCTAAAAGATGAAGCGTCACCACATCATATTGTAGCACCAATATGGTACATGCAACAACCGATGCCCAAATTTTCATTACTACATCGGCTCCACAACCATAGCACCACGTGCCTTCTAACTTTCTTGTCTTCTTATTTTCCTAGCTCACAAATCAACGTGCTAGTAGCCAGTGTATCCCTCACGCTGCAGCACCTTTCAAAACCCAACTTTTTCCAAACAAATTTCACGTCTGTACAGCATCCATGAGCAGTCGCGAGCCTCCCTGCCTACTCCGCGTCTTGGCACACCGAGCCGCACGCACGCCCACACCATCGTACACCAGCCAGCACGTTCAGACTAGTGGTGTAGCCAGGATTTTGTTAATGAGTTCACCAATATAGATACACCCCTGGGGACGGACGCTCTTTAGAAACTTGCATGCAAGATGAGCTTCTTTGCTTACAGAATACCGAGTGTCATACTTTTAGAGATTTCAATACGAACTATATATGGATGTATATCAAAGTATTTTAGAGTATATATTCACTTATTTTGTTCCATATATAATACATATTGTAATATCTAAAAGGATTTATATTTAGGAACAGATGGAGTAGCCAATATGTGCTTCAAAGCAAACCATGCAGTGCAGAGATTCTTCATAGTAGAATATATATGTTTGTTCTGAAAACAAACATTTGCATGCAGGAGGACAGATTTCTGATTTTGTGCATGCATGCTTGGGGAGGTACGTACAGAAAACAAACACATGACACGGCAAACCAACATGAGTTTTGTGGCGATGAAACGATAATTGCAAGTGCGTTTCTATCATGCATTTTCGGGAAAAAAACACTTAATCCTATAGATAACTCGGGTGAGCTCACGTCGTGCCAAATGTTCGAATGTAGGAACAAGGAAACTACTATTATCTTTGTCCCAAATTACATGTCTTAGATTTTTCTAGGATGTATCTAGACACGTTTTTAGTGTTTGTTGAAATGTTCTATTCCCAAAATTCCTAAAATAAAAGGAAAAAACTTTCCACTTTCCTAAACTAAGGATGGGAAATAAGAAGGTGAGCATATCTTCTAAATTAATAATACTCAACTCAGCCCTTCCTAGAATGGGGTATTATCTGTCCCGATAAATAGATAATTCCAGGAGTAATAAATAGGAGTAAATTAAATAAAGTATAGATATAATTGGAATTGCGGAAGAAAATACCAATTTACTAAAAAAAGAAAAAAGTATCTAATCGAAATCAAAAGAATTTTTTTTAAGATTAAACAAAAGGGTTGATACACCCGTCACTCAAAAAATCTAGCACAACTAATTATGTTTTCATGTCATTGTGCTTTTAACAAGGAGCACACGTCAAAGTTGGATCTTGCACAAGAGCAATTATAATAAGGTAATGTGAGCCGAAAAGTTCATTTGGTGCACGGCGTCCAGTGCTATGCATATCCTCACCCTCTCGTAGCATGTGGATCAACATTGCGCATTAATTGCCAAATGTATAGCATCTAGTTGTTTCTTATCCAGTATTCTGTATTGGGTCGTATTGCATCGACAATGGTACTGGATCCCTCCTCCATTAGCCACAGATGTTCCAAAAGCCAGCACCAATATAGGCAGCATTTCAGAACAGGTTGCAACTTGTACCCATAGTTGGCACAGGTCGAACAAATGTTTGCCAGGCAGCTCGGTTGCCCCGACGCCCAGTGGGAACATTAATTGTTCTTCTCCATAGACAGCACCGCCACCCCCTACCTACCAAGAACGCTCATGGCGGCGGCGCAGATCACCGTCTGAAGTTTCCCCGACGGCCCGCCGTCGCCGGCTCGGAATTGGACCTTGACTACCAGCCTCCAATACATCCGATCCGCCCAGTCCCCTGCTGAACTATCGAGGTATGCATTTTAAACATTTCATCAGCAATATCGGCCGTGAATGTCTCTTAGATCCACGATGCCATCCCTATTAGTATAGCAGTATGAATCGCAATCCTAGTTGCAATTAGCTAGTCCAGTTTAGCAATCTTTTAATTACGAGATGGCTTCCCTCTTCCGAGCTATTTATCTAAGACTTTATCTAAAATCGCCAGATTGTATATTTGGGGGAAGGATGCCCACCCGCAGCAACGCCGTCGGAGAGCCACCAACTCACGCTGTTGCTAGCGCAATAGCTGACATAGTGGAAGATTCCACCAGGATCACGCTGGCCGATGCAACCCTTACTTCTCGCATATCAATTCAAAAGTTCTGTTGCGTGGTATCCCAGTTTAGTAATTTCAAGCGCGGTCTAGTTACGGAGACTGGATTCGGAGGGCTGATGCATTTGAAAATCACTACACAAGCTCAATTTGAAATTCAGTGCGTCGTTGATGTTCAGAGTAGATCCGGACGAATGCTTGTTAGAATTGGATCAAGGAAGGAAGATCCTAACCGAAAGTGCTATTCTGAGCTCGAGCTCAGATGCACTCTTAATCTTCTCCGTTCGAACGTGCTGAGATTCGCGACTCTGGCTGTATATTCCCCCAAGTAATTTATGTATTCCCACGCTTATTCTGGCCCATGGCCCGCAGCATTCATTGAGCGGCAGCGAACGGCGTCTTGGGCAGCCCGCACGGCTCATATTTTTGTGTGACGTTATGGGCCGACCGAACAGATGCCGCACTCCAGCTCCTTTGCCAGCGACCACCAACCCTCAGTCTTCCTCATCCGCACCCGATGGAATCTTGCCTCTGATCCCCCGCCCAGACTATGGCGGCCGTGTTATTTCCTTCGTCTCCGTCGGCGGCCGTGACCCTGGATCTAGGTTCTACAAGTGCGTTAGAAAATAGGTAATTTTTCATCCTAAATCTTGCAATCCAGCCTCGTTCATCACATTTTCTATTGCCTCTGTTAAGCTACTCTGTTTTTTATTTACGAAAATCGCAGGCTGGGATGTGCGGGTTCCTCAGATCTACTGATACTTACCGAGAGCAGCTTGTGCAGCTGTCTCTCGGTCATCAGCTCCCACTCCAGCAGAGTTCGCCGGCAAGTACTACCCCCGCCAGCTTCCTTCACCGCCTAGTTGGCCGGGATCAAACGTTTAAGCAGGTTGATCGGACCCTAGTCCCTGGCACTCGCCGCATAGCCGTGTTTTTAGCAGACACCAGCCTGATTGTCACGCTGCTCCTACTCGCGATGCAGCTGATCATGCCTGCTCGCCTCAGCAACTAAAATTGTTTGGTTTAGTTTGCACTATCATTACCATAGCTCCTAGATTCAGGATTAGTGTACAACTCCAAGCACAAGTGTTGGCTTGTTAGCCTGTTAATAACACAGTTCTGTTTCGGCAAATATTTGTAGCTCCTAGTTTTAGTTGTTGCCAGGCTATGCACCGTGATCCTTGTAATCACTCAGTATGCATGATCAATACAATGTCCGTTCACTGATGCAAAGCCAGCAGACAGAATGTTCGGCTTGCTCCCCGGCCACCTCTTTTTATGGGCTACGGGTCAGCACACTCCCGCTTGCCCTGTTCAAATGTTTTAACTAGGTTAAACTAGACGCAGCAAACACTAAACTCTGTAGCCATAGACACCTATTGTGCACACTGAATTTAATAAATGAACACTCTACAACACTGCACATTAGTTTAGTGGATCGTTCTTTAATTCAGGTTCTCTCGTACAGGTACATGCCCTCCCATCAACTTGCCATAGGAAAACAACACTTCAGTTAACTGAATCGGATAACTGCTTCTGTACTACTTACTTCAGTTAACTGAATCCAAAAACACCAGTGACCTGCACTCTAAAACTACACTACAGCAAAACAATGCTACCAATCCAGTTAATCATGGTAACTGAGCAAAATATAAAACCCAATTACCAGCAGTCTTTGAGAACAAACCATGGAGAACTGCACACTTTTTGATCAATAGAGTTCTCTTTTTTCTCTACATTCATAATTCAACAATTAATTTCTGAAGGTATTCCTCACCTTTTATTCCAGCGAGAGGCTTGGGGATTCATCTTTCTAGTTGACAACTAGAAGGTGGGAGGTGAACTTTCCATTCTCACCACTGTCGGCTCCTGCATCGCGCAGACCCGTGCTACCGCACTCACAACGGTTTTCCCCCCTACGCCACCACCACTTTCCGTCTAGGTAGTGCTGTTCACCGGCAGTTCGGTAGGCACCAGACTCTATCCAACCTCCTCAATCAAAGTAAACCTGCGAGAAAGGAAGAAGATCAACATAGGACGAAAAAGATCCGCCATGCAAATAAGGAAAGAGATCGACAAATAATCAAGACTCAGCATACCTCCTCATTGTTGCATTTGGAATCCATCGCCGCCCACCGCTGCTTTTCACTTCTTTCGCCCACTCCCACTACTCGGCTTCAGAAAGTACCGTGTTGTCCCTCGAGAAGAGGCACGAGCGTGCATTCAATTCGTGCCTGCTGGCATTCGCGGAAAGCACTTTTCCTGGGCCATATCGGATGCCGAACCAATTCTCCCATGAGTACAGATTGTAGAAGTAGTACACCTTGCCCAAAGAGTCGAAACTTGTCCCACGAACTGGTGTGATCACATCTTCAGCTGGGTTCTCAGCAAAAGCACATAACAGCCTTCTCGAATGCGCTGATACGATTTGGGCGGGGTGTTCTGCTCTGTGCGGCAGCACCTATCCTCAGCCTGCAAACACAGCCAGTTATCGTACGGAATTGTCTGAATGCAGTAAGCAACATTCAACCTTACTTGTTTTAGTTGCACGATTTATCGAGTAATTACAAGTTTCTGTAAATCCCTACATTCGGAATGGCAGAAGACTTTGTTCAAATTGCACGATTTATCTAGTAATTCCAAGTTTCTGTACATCCCTACAATCCTAGCTCGCAGAAGAATCTAATCTAATTGCATGATTTATCCAGTAATTCCAAGTTTCTATAGATCCCTACATTCCTGAATGGTGGAAGAATTCCAACACTAACCTCTTGTTCCATCTAGGTGCATGTGGATTTATCTTGCCCTTGACAACTCTGAAGTCAGAGGCGAGCTCCCCCTCCTGTCCGCCGCCTCCTTCTGCACACCGGCCGTTGCTGGTCCTCCACGTCCGGCTCCGCTACCACAGCTCCATTTGCAGGCACAGGGGGCGGCACTAAGCCTGTCCCCTACTTTTTCAAGCACAGTGGATCTGATTCAGGCGAAACCAAATCCTTTTAGTCACCACAGCCAGCCGCTTGAGAATGGAGACGGATCCACCGGACATGCAAGGTACATACATGTACCTGCCGATTGGCTGCATCAGAAACTCTTGGTGCATCGCCGGCGCTCCTTGTCTCAATCTCCCAGCCCCCAACTTGCAAATGAGCCTCGTTCTTGGCAGAGAATACACTGGATTCTGCATTCAATTCTTGCCTCTACCCACTGAACGGAAAGTGAACTACCTGGTCCATAGATCAGACGGGACTGCCGATTCCGATCCACGGCCTAGCTCGCAGACGGCAGACGGCCGTCTCCCTGTGCGTTAAATTTGCCTATTCTATTCCTTCAGCATGACCCACCGCCCACGCTTGCCGCGCACGTATTTTGCTACAGTGCGCATTTTATGGCAAACCACAACTGCCCGTATATAAGACTGGCCCAAATCCAGATGCACCAACCAACGACGTGGATATAGGGCGCATATGAGCTCGGGACCATTTTATCCGCGTCCGATCCTAATCTCTGACCTAGATGTAAATGATGTTTTTGGGTTGCCACAAGGAAGTAGGATCATCCCTCCCGGACATTCAGACCTTTCTGAAGTTTGCATAGAGTTCAGCAGACTGGCATCAAGCATCAGCACAAAAGGCGTGCACAGCTTGAAGGCCGCTGAGTTTATTTTATCAAAACCACTAGATGAGAATTCAAGCATAGTTGAATGTGAATGCTTTAAGATAGCATTTGTAATTTTCTCATTTGGTCATGTCCTAAACCCATGTGCGAAGCATGATTATACCAGTGTCGATTACTGGTCAGCACTTGTTTTCCCGGCAGAGATGAATTCATACAACTGGTGTCGGCTAGTGAAGGAGAGTCTGATGAAAGGAGTAAGGAAGATCAAGGTCGACATCGCAAATTGCAACACCACTATTCACATAGTTGGATGCCACCTTCTTCTACATGTTTTCATGCATAACAAACACCCCACCCCTGCCACTTTATAATTTTTTTGTAGATTCCATCTTGTTCTCACATGAGTTTTGCACTCAGGTAATTGCTTTGGACAAGATTGAAAAATCAAGCAGGCACATTGCACAGAATATCCTCCCTCGTGTGAAAGTTTTCGATCACGAGTCAGTGAAGAAGGCAATTGACTCCATCACATCCCACCAAGGAAAAGAAGTTATTTATGCTGCTTCAGAAGTAATCTCAAAAGAATTTCAACACAGTCAATTTCATATGTCACTTGCCCTTGCACTCTTCTTATATCCTGTTAATTGAACCTTGTTATGTTTCAACCAGTTTGTTCTGAATGACGTGTCCAAGACAAAAGTTCACCATGCCAACCTTATGACGAACAAGACGCGTGGCCCTTCGTCTCCGAAGTGCCCAGTTCGCACAGCTAGTAAGATAAAGCCACGTACTTCTATTGGACATGTAGAGTTTGCCAACATAATGAGACAGAAGTACCCAAACATGGTACCACATCAGAACCAACCATTCATATATTTGCATTACGCAGTTTAGATTCTCAACACCACCGAGCAATTGTTCATTGTTTTCATGCAGGCAGATGACCTAATTGGAATCATACTTAAGGAGCACAACACTAGGCTTATGGCGAACATATGACCGAGATACGACACACCACACAAATGGGAATGCTAAAATTCCTTGATGAGCTAGCTGCCTGTTTGTCTAGCAGATGTTTATGTTGCCAACAAGCCGGCCTAACGACATGCCGGTTGGTAGACAACAACACTGAAGGTTCTGTCATCAAAGCTTTCTTCCCTTTTACGGATATAACAAATGTATATATGTTGCCGTTTTTAGGACAACTCATTATTGCCATTCAAAGCAGGTCAAGAATTGGTGAATGACCATATAGGACACCAGGATGAACTTTCTGACAACGAAGGTATTTTGTCGTAATCATTTTTAAAATACTTACCATACCACTAAACATTTTCGCCGATTGCTTACATTTTTTCATTAAAACAATTATCAGCATGTAGCTCCACTAGGCATGTTCATCAAGCTCGGAAAAGGGTATATGTACACAGCAGTGATAATATTATCGATGACAGCCACATAGGTATTGTTTGTTTAATCATTTTATCTTTAACCACTCCCTCCATTTTTATTTATTCCGCATATTAGCTCTAGTCAAAGTCATACTTTTTAAACTTTCACTAAGTTTGTAGACAAAAATATTAACATTTACAATAAGAAATAAACACCATTAGATTCATTATTGAATATAGTTACACACCATATAAATTTGTTATTGGAAATGTTCATATTTTTTTCTATAAACTTTGTCAAAGTTTAAGAATTTTGAATAAAGTCAAATCTAATATGTGGAGTAAATAAAAACCGAGGTAGTGTATACCAATATATAGTTATTTTGGAACTGAAAGAACTTCCTCCCCTAAATCAGGCATAAACAAGAAGCATCAGAACCACCATCCAGGCAGTTCTTTTCATGACGGCGACCACTACAATCAAGAAGTTTCACAGGATAGAGTAGATTGGGCCACCAACTCTTCCGCTGACCTAATGACCCTTGTGTACTATAACGATAAGCTATTTTCCAGCATAGTACTAGCTTACGAGGATTGCACAGGAGTTTGTTTCTCACAATTAACAGACACTACTCCACCACCCATAGATCTATCATGCAAATCATTTGTGTCTGATCCATGGTCTTCCCCTTCAACGACACAAGCTCCCCCGCCCGAGTCAAGCAAAATCATTGCATTCTTCATCTCCAATGACCAGTCTGAAAACATGTCGAGGTAATATTCCATCAGAAAACACAAACATGTGATGTTCACTCATACTTATTAATTCATGCATCCTCCATCCACCTCCTTGTATACCAGGACATGGGTCGAGCACCCCACCCCCAGGCTCTTGATTTTGCAGGGGAATATTTTACGTGACCAGATCATCGGTAAAGAGGCTATAAGCCATGAATGCTTCACTCTAATTGTTCGCCGTTTAGCTCTTATCGAATGCATCAATTCCAAAGATGGAGATTATGCAATTTGGCGAAAGCTCATCGAACCAGACTTTGCGGTACATCTCGACATGCTAGATTTTATATGATCATGAACTTTAATCCCCCCCAGGATCTGAACCTCGGACAGTAACACAACTTGGTTGCAGACACTTGTCATCCACAACATAGACCCAAAGTTCGCCGTCTCAGTCCAGATCGAACTACTAATGGAGAAACACATCGACCAGTGTCGAATAGTAGGTTACCTTTTTTTTCCTCCCCCCCCCAATGCTTGTTATCGTTATAAACAATACTCATCATCTCCCCCATTACAATGCAGTTCATCTTCCACGCCCCTCTGCATTATGGATGGTGCAGTTATATATTAGACATGTTGAGGAAGAGGATAGTCGTGCTCGACCCTCAAGCAGGCCCATTTGGTTTTACGACTAACAGAGTAAAGTTTCATGAACAAATCAGTCATTCTATCCATGCGGCATTCTTCAGATGTGTGGAATCCATCTTCTCAAGCTGGCCTTGCAGTCCTAATGGATGGACCAGAGAGTTCCCTACTTTGATGATAGAGAAAATCAAAAGGTTTGTCCATACGTTTCTATTATTTTGCGGCTTAGAACACATTATCATCATATTTTTCATGCCACCAGATGCTAACATTTCTTAGTATCATTTTCAGTGAGCAGTCCGGCATATATTCATTATTCATGGCGATGCACTATGACGGTGAGACACTCCTGTGAAACCGACTACTAAGGTTTGTAAAATGCACGAGAACTATTCAATCTATTCAAATAAATTCATTTAATCAAAACATTACGCATTTATCCTTTAGGACAACATATTTTGCTTTCGCCGAGCCATACTCCAGGATGTTATGAAGCTTGAGGATAACAAATTGGATGCTCCGCACAAAGCATTGGAGCACATCAGATCAACTGTAATCAACTTGCAGTTTGTTTACATTTTTTCAGTTAGCAAATGAGAAATGTACCCCCTAGTCGGCTCATTAGTTTATCAAACAAGGTGATGAGGAATTTATGAAGCAGTTGTACCCCCTTGCCATATGTAATGTACTGTTGCATCAGTATCACCCAAATTCCTGCATCCCATACATCATTATCATTACCTTTCCTCTCAAACAAAATCCATGTTTAGCAACATATTGTCATTACCAACAGAACATAATTCATAGGAAAGCAACAAGCACAACACATGGTTTCATTCTCGACACGAGATATCAGAACATAATTCATAGCAAAGGAACAAACACAAACACAGCAGATGGTTACATCCTCTACACCATAATTCATAGGAAAGCTACCAACCATAATCCCATAGCACACCATCTCGCATGAAAGTTACATAACCATAAACTTAGTACAGACTACTTGGGAATCATCCCCCCATACGCATGAACATGCTAGCTCCGATCACAATGCAAGCCAGCAGCATCAAACTTTCGAATCATTCCCCAAGACGCATGAAAACGCTTGATCCGATCACAATGCAAACCAGTAGCAGCAAACCCAACAGACGCCGTTGTTGCTTCAACCTTGATATTGACAAGCGCAAGCTGTGGTATTCATTGTCTTCATCAGCAAGCACATCAGACGTTTGGATCCAAGTCGAAGTAGTTGCTTCAATATGCTCCAGGTTCGGGCTCTGCCAGCCGTGCACATTGCGGTCAAGTATTCTGTTGTGTGCTTCTAGAGACCACACGGCATTCCTCAGATCCAGCCGCAACTGTGTGAGAAACGGGCTTGTTTCTTCGTCAACCCACTGGAAGAAACCACAGCCGAAAGACTGTAGACCAAAAATTAACCTAGATATAAGCTTGCTTCTGGAAGAGATATGATTGCTGATCAAATATATACGATCGATATGACGAACTCCCTCCCCTTCGGACAGGCCAGGTACCTTCTCCCTGGGTTCTTGTCGCTCCAGGAGATCCACATCGGCGCTTTCGCCCTCGGAGCACACATGCAATACTTTGCCGGCTCATATGCCAAATGAGCTTGCCGGTACGGAACCGGGGCGTGGCTCCCCCGGTGAGAAGAACCAGCGGTTGACCTTGCGTTCGAGGAGTTTGACATGGTGGCGATCTAGGGTTAGCAGCTTCTCCGACAGGAGGGGATTTTCTTGGGACAGTGGATGCGAGACCAGCTACCAGCATTTGATGCTGGAACCATATTTATGGCCACGTTGTAACGGCTCACCCTCGGGCCTGCTCGACCAGGTCGACCACATTTTCTGGCCTCACCCAGATCCGCCCTAACAGTGAGCACCACCACCACAGCCCAGCCCCACTAGTACATACATTTCCCTTGGCCGAAACAAGTGCATGCTCGTCGTGCCGGCCGAAGCAATCCGCTGGTAAACGCCCCAGTCATCGCATGCGCTACATGCATGCATGCACACCGGACAGTTGGCCATCTGCTGTCCATTATACTCGCCCCGCTTGCATACACCTGCACTCAGTACCGCGCACACTCACATCACACAAGGACTAGTTCAAAGAAGCAAGAACCAAGAACCAATATATTTCACTCCTCAACAATGGCGGAGCACTCAAGTATATGCAACTGCTAGAAGTTTGGAATCCATGAGTAAGTTTGCAAGTTCTGTACAATTCATGTATTCATTCATTCATGCTCCATCACTTTTTCCTTGTTTTTCTAGAACCAAAAAAACTTATTTGAACATTTTTCTACGGTCTCCAGGGGTCACTTCTTGGTTTAGTTTTTCAAGCACACCAACTCATGGAAGAACTAAGCATTTTCCCAATGAAAGGTGTGAGCCATAAAACTGATAGTTTCGGCTCGTTGAATCATCTCCTGTCCTGACATCAAGAATGTCTGTAAACAAGTTTTGCTCGGTCGTATCCATGTTTAGCAAGTGCAAGAGAGATTTAGCCTGCCAAACAGGGTTCAGTGGCATGATGGGTATTCAAATACTTTACATGTTAAATCTCAAACTAAGCGCATACTTAATGGCAAGAGTTGATGCAGACAAGTCAAAAATTGCATTAGACGAAAAGAGGAAGCTAAAAATAACAGATAGAGACTTCTCCAACTTTTTTGGTTTGCCAGAAGGGAGGAACCAAATTTTGGCCAGCATGGCAGAATTATCTCCAGCTTGCATTCATTTCGTGAAGGAAGCAGAGGCCATTAACGAGAAAGGACCACATAGCTTGAAGGCGGTTGAAAATATATTGGCTAGACCTATATCTGAAGAAAGCACAGCCATGGACATAGCTTCATTCAAAATGGCATACATAGTTTTCTGTGTAGGCACTGTACTTAATCCCGGCTCCAAGCACGATCACAGCTTTATTGATTATTGGTCAGCCCTACGAGACCCGACTGAAATAAACATCTATAATTGGGCTGCTTACAGAAAAGATAATCTAATCAGAGGTGCAACCAAATTCCAAGCCGACGCGAAGGCGAATTTGACCGCCATAAACATTACTGGATGTCATCTGTATCTGCAGGTACAACAATTATTATTTTCTTGCACACCACATATATGAAAAATGCTAAAAAAAATTGCCGTTTCATGTTCTTGTAGATGAGTACACTTGACAAGATATCGGTTTCATCTAAACTCATACGCCAAGGTGTTTTGCCAAGGGTTAGTTGTTTTGACCAGGACACCATGCTGAAAGCAATTGATGCGATCAGCACGCACATTGGTGGTGAGACCTCATTCTGTGGTGAAAATGTGAGTTAATTCCCACATCATGGTCATCGTACATTAGTTTGCCACCAGTCGAAACATATATGGATAATGTTTATGTTTTTTTCTAATTACCAAATTTAATATTTATTAATAGCAACTCATTCCTGTTAAATTTTAATTGAATGCAGTGCGCCTTGGTTTCTTTATTTGAAGAAGAACATGTGCCAGATGATGTAGACATCATAAAGTGCAAAAAAATAAAGCTGGGCATGCCTAACTTTTCAAGAGACGGCTCCAACATTCATATGCCTATAGTACTCGTTTTAACTCAAAGAACCGGGCCAAGGGAATTTGCTAGTCACCTAACTAACAATTACCCCATTTTAGTAACTATAACAAATATGTCTACAGTTTTATTGTACTTAATACCACAACCTTCAATTGTGTTCATTTCACTTACCATATTGCCACATATGCAGTCAGCTGATAACATGGGCATCATACTTCGCGAACACAATGCACGAGATAATGAATCAAACCCAGGTATCGATGATATCATTCGTCGATAAAATGGTTGACGATATGGCAAAAAATTGCACCTGTTGCAAATTCCACGGGAGGTTAGAATGCATGCTAAAACAACCCAAAACGCGTTTAGGTAAAACATCGAAATCAGTACTACAATATACGTCCTAGTTAATTATCAATTTACTAACAATTCTTTTCCATCCTTTATAACAACAGAAAAGGAATTCACAACTCTGTAAATTGCATGTTCCCGGCGAATAGCACTAGACAGTCCGCTAGCGAGACCAGTTCAACTGCTTGCAGTGCTTCGAAGAGGAGGCGTTTACCCAACTAGCATAGTGGCGGCTCTGGATCTGATAGCCTGCTTTCCATTCCTTCTCACAGTATTTTTTTTCCATCCCCTCAATTTGATATATTTTTTCATTACTAATGATTTTACATCCACTTCATCAGCTAAGCAACCCTTCAGGAAAATAAGTATAGAGCAACCTAACTTCGAGACCACACATGATGGCACACAAAGAAGCAACAAATGTAGTATGGAACGAGCAACCTCTAACGCCTATGTAGAAGCGAAGGAGAAACTCGACCTTTTTATAGACGACCTAATAGCTTTGATGAACATTGGTTACCAAGATTCACAATCTGAAGATACATCAACAGTTAGATTCGGTCAGTGCTCCAACATCATGATAGAGAAGGTCGACATCACAGTTAGTTTGTTTGCGAAGGACCCATGTTCATTGGGATCATGCCCGCCAGTTGCCCATCCAACCGTCGCAAAAGCTGTTGAGAATTGGATTTCCGCCGCCACAACAGCTACATTAGCAAGGCATGTAACATCAATTTTTGTTTGCATTAATTTTACGAAGGGTCAAAAATATTAACACATTTTTGTCCTTGTTGCATAATGCAGGGTTTGGTTTGATCACCCCACCCCCAGGTTATTGCGTATTGATGGTATAACTGTTAGGAAGGAAATCAGAGGGGGGGGGGGGACAAACTTAGCCACGATTGCTGTACATTACTATGCAGGCGGATTTGCCAGGTTGATATATGTAATTCCATAGTTGGGAAGATGAAAGTGTGGCACAAATTCATGGAACCAGATTTTGCGGTACGTCAAGAATCCAGCTATGAAAAAAATCAACAGGTCACGTTGGCAGATTACCGAAGGGCGACCCGGTACGAAATCATGAGGCTGGAAGGAAACAAGTCAGGGGTACCTATAGATACACTGGAGAACATCAAGCAGTCTTTCACAGTGATGTAAAACTAGTATGGAATTTGGCAATGTTTCCACTTTGCAGTATAATTTGTACACAATGATTTATTTTGAATTTACCAACTATCCATGCTTCGAAGATATTCATGTCTGTGAAGTGCCAATGTTTACTTTTTATCGCCATTGAATATATTAGCAATAACAAGTACTGTATTCACATATCTCATCTGCCATTAATATAACTCCAAAATGCAATCATAAATATCATTATCCATTTATTAATAATTTTGGAGTGCCCCATAAACCGTTTCTTCTATATAACAAAAACAGAACGCTATATAATTATTTTCTGTCTCATATTCATTTTTTTATCGCCACCAAGCCATAATATGGACTAACAATATGTAGTTATCCATACATCCACTTCTTATTCATCATTTAATATATTAGCAATAGATATTCCTAAAACAAACAATTACGACGGGTAAAATTTAGATGTATGGAGGAAGTATAAATAAAATGGATGACACGCCTTCTACATTTTTGCAGATACCACCTAAATCATGAATTTTTAACCTTGCGCAATAGTGGTACAAATACTCTTGAACACAAATAATTACGACGGACACAATTTATAACTATGTAAGACATATATGTGAAATGGATACCCCGTCTTGCATATTCTTGCAGATACCACCTAACTAAATTTTAGCGCGCCCCCTAACCCGTAGCTCACAAAGTTGATAGGTGTGAAGCACACAATATTTTTTATTTCATTATCTTGCCCTCCCACCAATCAATGCCAATGAATTTTTATAGTTGAATCCAGTTTTTGCACAAGGACTCTATTCCTCTAAAGTATCCAGAATGGTTTCCCCACTACAGCAACATGAATTTTTCCGATAAATGATGCAATTGTTCATGCACACATGGTATTTCACGTGCGGTAAATCCAGAGGACACACGATTTTCTTTGCCTCCTCAAAACTGGTCGGGCACTTGTTCCCCTTGGGAAGACGTTCGTGCCAGAATGACATGTTCTCGTCGAAGCATGCGTCGGTTATTTTGTGTTTTACCTTCATCTCCAGAGCCATAAGCGTTACTTTCAGGCGGGTATCCTCGGGCCTGCATCCTTCATACAATGGAATAACCGCGTCTATCTCTAGCTCTTGCGTTATCCGTCTGCTTGAGAAGCAACTCTTGAATATGAGGGTCCTGCACCCAGCCTCCATCGTCGTCTGCTCCGGCATCTTCATCTTCATGATCATGCCCTTCGTCTTGATCTTCCTCATCATCATGTACGACATCTTCTACATGATGACTGTGTACAGCATCACCGTCGTGATCATCTCCTGGAGATTCTTCGTCTTCTCGCCCGCCCTCACCACGGTGGTTGTCTTGTTGCCCTTCCTCATTTCTTGCCCGGCCCCCATGGACGACTTCATAGTCATCTTCTTCACCTTGCCACCGATAGCCATCCATGAAACCACGCAAGAGTGGTCCCGCACCTGCCCGGAATCCGGGTCCGCAATAAGGCTCTTCAGCTTGCATCTTCGACACGGACATCTTATCTCCGTCTCGTTCTTTTGAAGCATCTCGGCCTTTGCGGAGCTCAAAAACCTATTCACGATGCCTTCGGTTATCGTGCGGACCATGGTCGCCTGCGGGGTAGAGCATAACGATATTTTAGAACCAAGAAAAAATTTGGCATGACCTTCCCTAAAAATAGGACCAAAAAGAATGCATAGTGCCAAAATTCCCGTCGAAACGGAAATGAATCAACATTCCGGCAAAATATTGGCAACTATCGCATTTCAAATACCGGTACGTGCAAACACAAACATATATGCAACACCACAAACATATGCAACATCACAAACATACATAGATCTAGCTAGGCCACAAAAAGTGCATGTGCACGTTGTTGGAGCGAGCTAGGGAGAAAAAAAGTAGATCTACAACATGAAGATAGCTTTCCCCTTACTTACCTATCAAAAAAAGGTAATTTCACCACTTAATTTTGATGAATCTATGGTGCAAATGAGGTGAGGAGGAGGAGGCAGCCGAGAGTTTGGAGAAGGAGGTGGAGGGAATGAAGTGGGGAAAGTGAGTGGGTAGGTGTGGCTGTCCAAAATATCTTGTTGGGGTCCCAGGTTACTAATGGCGCACCACCAGCAAATGCGCCATTAGTATGCCTGCTTACTAATGGCGCACCTGCAGGTGGTGCGCCATTAGTAGTTTTGCAAAAAAATAAAAAAAATAAAAATATACTAATGGCGTACTGTCTGTCTAGTGCGTCATTACTAGTTAGAACTAGTAATGGCGCACTTTGGTCGGATGCGCCATTAGTATGTACGTAAAAATAAAAAAAATTATTACTAGTGGCGCACCGTTTTTCTGGTGCGCCATTAGTGTCTTCCACACTAATGGCGCATCACAAACTAGTGCGCCATTAGTATATAATAGTGGCGCACTACAACCCTGATGCGCCATTAGTGTCAATCCTATCTATAGCCCTTTTCCTAGTAGTGCCTCGTCCATGAACCCACATAAGTGTCTTAACCCTAGACTCTTGGTCCACCTGGACATTGTATATAAAGTCAGGATCAACAACTTTCAAGTCCTGTAGCAGGGTTATTGTTTGGCTTGCATCGTGATCAGATTGGTCTCTGCTAAGCTTACCACATAGGGTCCTCAATGATCTTTTGGTGAAGGGTACATTTTCCAACGTACCGAAGTAGCTTCCAACAATACTGTATACTTTGCTTAGGCTTACATTGTTTTCTCGTAACTGCTTCACCAAGTCTCTAGTGTGTATATCAATGTACCTGTGCGACTTTCAATGCAGCTTCTCCCCGCATGTAATAGACTGGGTGGTTATGCTCGCTGTGGTGCTCACTGATATACCATCCATTGTCAGCAGAACGCAGGAGACGAATCTTTGCATCGCAACCACACCTGGTTAATCTACTATTCTCTTTTGTTGGTACGCCCTACATTAAAACGCGGTGCATATTCTTTTTGGCCATTAGATAATAATAATATATATAAAACAGCGAAGCCGCATTTCTTACCGCACAACCGCATACGAGCTACTGCATGCATTTCGCGCGTTTCACATTTAGACGGCTTCTAGCAAAACGTATCCCAAAACCAATCTCCCACGAATATAAATTATAAAATTCGAATGCCTCGTTCAATGAATCGAATGATAACCCAATCTTAGGGTTTATGACAACGCCTTCCTTTCTTTTATGCAAATCCGTGGATTGTCAGCTCCAGTGCACTCTTTCTGTCTGCGCTCCATTCTCTCTCGTTGTCTCCGTCAGATAATCTAACCCTGAATATTTATTGTTGATAATTAGTTCACTCAAAACACAAACCAGTGTAACGTAAACGAATATAAAAAATCGAAACGGGCCTTTTTCACAATTCTGGCATATGACCTAACAAATGGGCCGTTTTTATCTAAGTTCCCACAATGCTGCCATGTAACCCATTCATTTAGCCTCCCATAACACAGGGCCCATGTCCCTCAGCCCTTATGCAGTGTAGAGTTGGCCCACAATGGCCATGGCCCAGCAATTTGCATGCATGTACAAAATATACACGCACGTCGAACGTGGTTTCACTAATTCAAATATTTTTTAAAATACAACTAGTTAAGTTTTCCTGCAAACTACATTTGCCGACAAATATAAACTAGTGCATTTTCTAAACCATTTGAAGCATTTGGAAAGTTGTTTAATCATGCATTTTTCATGCTGTGAAACCACGAACATTATTTTTTAATAGGCCGAAGGAAATGTTATTTCCGAATAAATTTATCATAGGAAAATTTGGCGATGTCAATTAATATTAGTGAAACTTCCATGTCGTATTTGTTAATATGTAGCACATCATACCGATATAATGCAACGCAATTTTTGTAAATAAATTAAAGCAGAGTTATCAAGCTAACCTTCGTTTCCACTTTGACGTTGCCTCTCCACAAGCATCATTTGCAAGCGGCTCCCAGGAACCAGCTTGTATACTTTGGGCACCAAAAACAGAATCAACCGGTCCCCGGTCGATCGATCTCTCCTGAAGATCTTGCCCGTTAGTTGCCGGATCAGTAGGGAAAACATTCTTTTGCAGGACCCCTCCCTCTTCTCGGACAAGCTCGCCAACCCTAGATGACCCTGAAGAACAGTTCGATTGAGACGGAAGAACAGCACGATCTCTTGACACTGCCCCGGAGAAATCAGGAATCAAACTGTTGGTAGATCTAAAGGTATGGAAAATAATAACAGTTAGAACTAAGTGGAGGAACCAAATTTGCTTAAGATTACAACCAAAATCAACCTTAGTTGCCCATCCATGTCGACGAACTCCATAGCGCAAGGATGCAAAATCGCAGATCTGGAACGATGAGAGAAGACTTGGGAGCTTTAGCCTGGGTGGTCAACTATCACGTCCTGACTGGCTAATGTTGGCTCGTCATTATGGCTGGCCCTACAGACAACTTGTTGCACTCCACTTGCTCGGGCACAACTTTGTGTGCGTACCCCCCATGGTCATGCAAAGTGGACCTGTTCTGAAATCGCCGAAGCAGAAAGATTTCTAGAACATGTGCTATAGTATTCTGTGAAGTAGCACTCGATATACTGGACCGTAACCGAAGTCAATAGCTACGGCAAGGAAGTAGTATATGTTCCACGTATTGATTTATATTACAGGCTGTAGTTCCGTTGGCCCATCACGACGCATGCATCTGACGACGTGGATTAAGTGCGCCAATGCCGCCGTGCACTGAAAGTGCGCTCCGAATGTGAGCACGCTATAAGACATGCATGACAGTCTAAATTGGTTGGCCAGGTGGGTGCACAGGCCAGAATTGGGCAGATGCGGCTTGTCGACCCGTCTTCAACCGTCGAAAATAGAAAAATAGCGGACTAAATTTATGTCCGTTTAGATCGGCGCGTTGGAGTTGGCCTTTGGCATGAATGAGTCGACTTACTATGATTTAAGGAGCCATGCAAAGCGAGCAGACATTTCTGATCGTCTGCGATTTAAAATCCGGCAAAATATCAAAGTAGAGTATTACAAGTTCGTAATCTCACCTTATTAAAACAGTTCATATATATATATATATATATATATATATATAGAAAATGAGTACATGTAGTATTCATCGTGGTGTCAAACTCTGTATGCCCGAAAAGAAATGACTCTTTATGCCGGCCGTGGTCTCTTATTTGGCCACGTCGTGCTTGTTGTCGTCCTCCTTTCCGTAGGCGGAGACAGGGAAGGTCCTTCCCAGTCCGGTGGGCGTCTTGAAACTGATCTTTGAGTGTTTGTTCTTGTCGATGTACATGTCGCAGACGGTGACCCAGATGAGGAGCTCCTTGCTCTTAACCCCCGTAATGCGCTTCATCTTGCGGTCTTCGACAAAGGCCGTCACCTCGGTGGCATACGAGACCAGCCTGCCGATCTGCTTGAAGGTGTGTGTGAGCGCCTTCTTCTGGCGCAGCCACACGAAGCCCGTGGAGCGGTTGTAGCCGACCTCCTCGATGTCCGCCAGCGGCAGCAGACCCAGCGGCATGTTGGTCTCGGCCAGCAGCTCCACCGCCTTGTCGGCGCACAGTGCCGCGCCGTGGTACACCTCCGTGCCATTTCTGTTCACCTCGATCACCTGTGACGCCATCGTGATGGAATAAGTTTAAACTCTCGAAGCAAACTCTGGCTCAACTCTGACGCTCGGGAGATGCAGGGGACTTTTGGTCTTGGAGGCTTATTGATTGATGTGGTGGGATACTGGGATTGGGGCGGGGAGGGGCTGATTTATAGGCATTGACACGAACTATCTAAGAAATTCTAGTATTGATGTTCACTGGAATGCTTACCTCTGGAGCAAGCGGGTTAGAAAGCAAAGGTCTGAACTTGAGGCATGACACTCCAGCGACCTGTGTCAACGTCGTGTCGTATATGGGGAGCGATCGGGCGGATGGAATAGCGTTGCTGGTAGTTGAATTAATACTCCTGCGAGTGATGCTAGCACGCGTCTGATGAGACACTTGTTGGTCCAGTGCAACCACCCTAGTTAATATACGATTTTCCTTGACCAGGGTGATGCATGGATGCTGCTGGTACTAATAGATCCGTAGCAGCGTTCATTTGAGCAACAGTTTGTTGGGGAAGAACCTTTGGTTTCTGGGTGTATATACACACCATATGAGGAAAAATAATAATATAAAAAATAAAAGTAAAAGAATAAGATTTTTACTATAATTTCTTTCGCACTAGTATGTAAATTTGCACGATTAAAAAATCAGCATTGACAGGGCAAAAATAATATTGGATGAAATTTTTCTTTTTTTCTAAAAGAAGTCAATGGGTTATTTTTCTTTTTGTGGAACTTCTTTTGCAAGTATAATTGAAGGTCAATTTTATTTTAAAAGTATTTTCAATTTTTTTGACTTTTTATTTAATTGTTTTTATAAATAGGCTGTATATACACCCATAGACCAATAGTTTCACTCCTAGTTGGTTGCGCTTTCTATGCATGATAGTAGCTGACCACACTATTCTGCTATGAGTACTTTAATGTAGTGGACTTTCTAGAGGTACACCGATGACGGATGCAAGCGGCAGAATGATTTACTCCATCCGTTCCTAAATATATGTCCTTTTGAGAGATTCGAATATAGACTACATACGAAGATAAATGAATGAATCAACATTTTAACATACGTCTATGTACATTCGTATGTAGTGTATATTGCAAGCTCTAAAATGTATTATATTTAGGAACGAAGGGAGTAGTTTTTTATTCATGTTAACCGACGCTCTCTTGTCTTACTCAACTTAGAGCATCTCTACCAGACCCCGCATCCTGCCGACCCGCATTTCACGTTTGCAGTTCGCGGAAAGGTTGTTTTGCCGTCCGCAGCGAAAAGCCGCAAAGGTACACCCCACAAAGCCGACCCGCATCCTGTTTTACGGGTCGCTTTGCGGGGTCTTCCTGTGTGGTCGTCCTCCCCCCAACCCGTAAAATGTAAATTTGCACTCAATTTACACCTCAATTTGCATTTCTTTGCATTTTCAACCACATTGGATACATGGGACATCACCAAATTTTTGTTTGAAAAGCAAACCCAACGAAAACAAGAACACAGTCTTCGCCAAAACTGTGCCAGCATTGCATTACCCCATGACCTGGTTTTCTGCACAGTTGGCAGCGCTGCCGACGAGTATTTGAGCAAGGCGCGCCCTGAGGTGCACGCTGCTGATTGTAGTCGCCCTCGTGCTGCTGCTGATGGTTGTAGCTTCCCGCCTGATGATTGTAGCCGAAACTTCCAGAGCGAGCGTTTTGGTTTGCCCCACGTCCACGTCCGCTGCTGCTGCCGCCGTGTGCACGCCCCTGGTGACCACTCCCAAGACAACCCCCGCCTCGTCCACGAACGGCCGCGTTAGCAGATGACTGCCTGTGGTTGAGGCCTTGGAGTAGATTCATTGCGCGCATCAAAGGAGAGAACTTGACTGTAGAGTTCAGGGACAATAACCGGCTACACCCGGGCGGCCAGTGCGGAGACCACTGGATTATACTCGAGATCGAGTCCAGCGAGGATATGAGATGTGATCTCACCATCGGAGAGGGGTTCACCACCAGAAGCGATCTCGTTGGTGAGCGATTTTATTTTGGCGAGGTAGTCTGTCATGCTGGCGTTTCCCTTCTGGAGATTGTGAAGAGCGATTCTGGTGTTGATGTTCTGCGCCTGAGTCTGGGCCTCCAACGTAGCATGGAGAGCAGCGCATACTTCCGCCGGCGTCTGGAGGGTGACGACTTGGGCCATGATTTCGTGGGACAGAGATCCCATCAAATATCCTTGGAGCTGCTGCTCTTGAGCATACCAGAGGGTGCGCGCAAAGTTTGCGAACTGCTCCTCCTTCCCGTCCTTGGTGACGGTGATGGTGGCCGGCGGCACACGGCTCGTCGGGTCCAGGAAGTGTTGCATCTGCGCTCCTCAGATCTGCGGGAGCACGATGGCCTTCCACATGAGTAAATTGCCTCGTGTGAGCTTCTCTTGGGGTGGAGATCCTAAGGTCACGTCCTGGGTTGTGCTGGATGATGGTACGGAGGTGGAAGACATGGAGGTTTGGGTGGATAGCGCACTCATGGTGCTGGCGGTGGAGTGGGTGGGGTTGGACATGATTGCTAGATGGAATTTTTGATCTAGGAGGAAGAGGCTCTGATGACCATGTAAAATATTGTGGAAGCATTAAACCCTTTTCTCGGACCGCACTGTATATATTGAGGCAATGCCTTGAGTTACACGTTGATGTAGATCGCTAGGATACACCACGAGAGATTTACAGAAGGTCGGTAGAATAGAACAGAAGAAGAGATAGAAAGAGATTACAGAAGTTTAAACATCTTCTCTTATCTCTACAAGCCTATTCTAACACAGTTAATATCTTTTGTTCTGTTCTATTTGACGAAAGAACATAATGGTGGGCATTGTTCTTTGCTTCATTATATTCTGCAGGGTGTGGTCAGGTATTGAATTTGCTGCATTCCTTGTGCTGCGATGAACTACATACCCAAGAGAGAGCATGCACAGTTGTTAGTTAGCTAGGTTCAGTCTCTCAGCATTATTGTTAGCTAGCTAGATTCCGCCTTTTTTAATATCGTCCGTGGATCTATTGGTGGCACGATGCCTGTTTCGATGGCCATTTTAAATGAAAGAAAAGGATGGGTAATATATTTTGCTGTTGAAGATGAAAGCTTGCTTGATTCCTTGTAGGTCAGCAAGGAAGCTTCTACACTATGTGAGCCGAATGTTATGTAGCCCGAATTAATATCTATCTCTCCAGTGGCCAGCTAGCCGTGAAACATTATCAGAAAAATAAGAAGAGAACAAAGCAGCTGGATGGAAATGCTCTTCGATCAGCAGGTGCACCGTCGCTCACCCTTGCCTGCACTTTGGTCTTTTTCTGGGGCTGCGGAATTGCAGAGAAAGTCCAAAGTGGCTTTATAACGCGAAGTTCAAAGAAGTGCTAACATGATGTAAGTATATGTAACAAAAATAATATCATTGAAAAGTACATTTGAATACAAATCTAACAAAATAATTTTTGTGACATGCATTAATATTTTGCTAGTTAAATCTATAGTCAAAATTGGGCGCGAAATAAAAAGGGACCAAGCGCCAGGAACGAGG
The DNA here is from genome assembly GCF_018294505.1 of Triticum aestivum. NCBI lineage: Eukaryota > Viridiplantae > Streptophyta > Magnoliopsida > Poales > Poaceae > Triticum > Triticum aestivum. The sequence continues at coordinate 805,451,413 of NC_057801.1, read as the reverse complement.
TAGTATACATCATGCTCACTAATTTTTCAGCCTTGAAACTAACTGAGGTCTTCACTTTAGAATTGGTTCATTCGATCTTAACCTGGTCGATAATTGCTCAAGGAGCTCTCTCATTCAATTATTTTAATTCCGTATGTTCCCTATTCTGAACCTATTTCATTCAAGTGAGGTATTCAATTTTGAATTTGGTTTAGAATCTTTGAAAGAGCCAATGAATTTTTAAATGAATCAGCCGCAACCGATCTATAAAAACATATCAATCTCACACACGCTTTCACAACCTAAAAGATGAAGCGTCACCACATCATATTGTAGCACCAATATGGTACATGCAACAACCGATGCCCAAATTTTCATTACTACATCGGCTCCACAACCATAGCACCACGTGCCTTCTAACTTTCTTGTCTTCTTATTTTCCTAGCTCACAAATCAACGTGCTAGTAGCCAGTGTATCCCTCACGCTGCAGCACCTTTCAAAACCCAACTTTTTCCAAACAAATTTCACGTCTGTACAGCATCCATGAGCAGTCGCGAGCCTCCCTGCCTACTCCGCGTCTTGGCACACCGAGCCGCACGCACGCCCACACCATCGTACACCAGCCAGCACGTTCAGACTAGTGGTGTAGCCAGGATTTTGTTAATGAGTTCACCAATATAGATACACCCCTGGGGACGGACGCTCTTTAGAAACTTGCATGCAAGATGAGCTTCTTTGCTTACAGAATACCGAGTGTCATACTTTTAGAGATTTCAATACGAACTATATATGGATGTATATCAAAGTATTTTAGAGTATATATTCACTTATTTTGTTCCATATATAATACATATTGTAATATCTAAAAGGATTTATATTTAGGAACAGATGGAGTAGCCAATATGTGCTTCAAAGCAAACCATGCAGTGCAGAGATTCTTCATAGTAGAATATATATGTTTGTTCTGAAAACAAACATTTGCATGCAGGAGGACAGATTTCTGATTTTGTGCATGCATGCTTGGGGAGGTACGTACAGAAAACAAACACATGACACGGCAAACCAACATGAGTTTTGTGGCGATGAAACGATAATTGCAAGTGCGTTTCTATCATGCATTTTCGGGAAAAAAACACTTAATCCTATAGATAACTCGGGTGAGCTCACATCGTGCCAAATGTTCGAATGTAGGAACAAGGAAACTACTATTATCTTTGTCCCAAATTACATGTCTTAGATTTTTCTAGGATGTATCTAGACACGTTTTTAGTGTTTGTTCAAATGTTCTATTCCCAAAATTCCTAAAATAAAAGGAAAAAACTTTCCACTTTCCTAAACTAAGGATGGGAAATAAGAAGGTGAGCATATCTTCTAAATTAATAATACTCAACTCAGCCCTTCCTAGAATGGGGTATTATCTGTCCCGATAAATAGATAATTCCAGGAGTAATAAATAGGAGTAAATTAAATAAAGTATAGATATAATTGGAATTGCGGAAGCAAATACCAATTTACTAAAAAAAGAAAAAAGTATCTAATCGAAATCAAAAGAATTTTTTTTAAGATTAAACAAAAGGGTTGATACACCCGTCACTCAAAAAATCTAGCACAACTAATTATGTTTTCATGTCATTGTGCTTTTAACAAGGAGCACACGTCAAAGTTGGATCTTGCACAAGAGCAATTATAATAAGGTAATGTGAGCCGAAAAGTTCATTTGGTGCACGGCGTCCAGTGCTATGCATATCCTCACCCTCTCGTAGCATGTGGATCAACATTGCGCATTAATTGCCAAATGTATAGCATCTAGTTGTTTCTTATCCAGTATTCTGTATTGGGTCGTATTGCATCGACAATGGTACTGGATCCCTCCTCCATTAGCCACAGATGTTCCAAAAGCCAGCACCAATATAGGCAGCATTTCAGAACAGGTTGCAACTTGTACCCATAGTTGGCACAGGTCAAACAAATGTTTGCCAGGCAGCTCGGTTGCCCCGACGCCCAGTGGGAACATTAATTGTTCTTCTCCATAGACAGCACCGCCACCCCCTACCTACCAAGAACGCTCATGGCGGCGGCGCAGATCACCGTCTGAAGTTTCCCCGACGGCCCGCCGTCGCCGGCTCGGAATTGGACCTTGACTACCAGCCTCCAATACATCCGATCCGCCCAGTCCCCTGCTGAACTATCGAGGTATGCATTTTAAACATTTCATCAGCAATATCGGCCGTGAATGTCTCTTAGATCCACGATGCCATCCCTATTAGTATAGCAGTATGAATCGCAATCCTAGTTGCAATTAGCTAGTCCAGTTTAGCAATCTTTTAATTACGAGATGGCTTCCCTCTTCCGAGCTATTTATCTAAGACTTGATCTAAAATCGCCAGATTGTATATTTGGGGGAAGGATGCCCACCCGCAGCAACGCCGTCGGAGAGCCACCAACTCACGCTGTTGCTAGCGCAATAGCTGACATAGTGGAAGATTCCACCAGGATCACGCTGGCCGATGCAACCCTTACTTCTCGCATATCAATTCAAAAGTTCTGTTGCGTGGTATCCCAGTTTAGTAATTTCAAGCGCGGTCTAGTTACGGAGACTGGATTCGGAGGGCTGATGCATTTGAAAATCACTACACAAGCTCAATTTGAAATTCAGTGCGTCGTTGATGTTCAGAGTAGATCCGGACGAATGCTTGTTAGAATTGGATCAAGGAAGGAAGATCCTAACCGAAAGTGCTATTCTGAGCTCGAGCTCAGATGCACTCTTAATCTTCTCCGTTCGAACGTGCTGAGATTCGCGACTCTGGCTGTATATTCCCCCAAGTAATTTATGTATTCCCACGCTTATTCTGGCCCATGGCCCGCAGCATTCATTGAGCGGCAGCGAACGGCGTCATGGGCAGCCCGCACGGCTCATATTTTTGTGTGACGTTATGGGCCGACCGAACAGATGCCGCACTCCAGCTCCTTTGCCAGCGACCACCAACCCTCAGTCTTCCTCATCCGCACCCGATGGAATCTTGCCTCTGATCCCCCGCCCAGACTATGGCGGCCGTGTTATTTCCTTCGTCTCCGTCGGCGGCCGTGACCCTGGATCTAGGTTCTACAAGTGCGTTAGAAAATAGGTAATTTTTCATCCTAAATCTTGCAATCCAGCCTCGTTCATCACATTTTCTATTGCCTCTGTTAAGCTACTCTGTTTTTTATTTACGAAAATCGCAGGCTGGGATGTGCGGGTTCCTCAGATCTACTGATACTTACCGAGAGCAGCTTGTGCAGCTGTCTCTCGGTCATCAGCTCCCACTCCAGCAGAGTTCGCCGGCAAGTACTACCCCCGCCAGCTTCCTTCACCGCCTAGTTGGCCGGGATCAAACGTTTAAGCAGGTTGATCGGACCCTAGTCCCTGGCACTCGCCGCATAGCCGTGTTTTTAGCAGACACCAGCCTGATTGTCACGCTGCTCCTACTCGCGATGCAGCTGATCATGCCTGCTCGCCTCAGCAACTAAAATTGTTTGGTTTAGTTTGCACTATCATTACCATAGCTCCTAGATTCAGGATTAGTGTACAACTCCAAGCACAAGTGTTGGCTTGTTAGCCTGTTAATAACACAGTTCTGTTTCGGCAAATATTTGTAGCTCCTAGTTTTAGTTGTTGCCAGGCTATGCACCGTGATCCTTGTAATCACTCAGTATGCATGATCAATACAATGTCCGTTCACTGATGCAAAGCCAGCAGACAGAATGTTCGGCTTGCTCCCCGGCCACCTCTTTTTATGGGCTACGGGTCAGCACACTCCCGCTTGCCCTGTTCAAATGTTTTAACTAGGTTAAACTAGACGCAGCAAACACTAAACTCTGTAGCCATAGACACCTATTGTGCACACTGAATTTAATAAATGAACACTCTACAACACTGCACATTAGTTTAGTGGATCGTTCTTTAATTCAGGTTCTCTCGTACAGGTACATGCCCTCCCATCAACTTGCCATAGGAAAACAACACTTCAGTTAACTGAATCGGATAACTGCTTCTGTACTACTTACTTCAGTTAACTGAATCCAAAAACACCAGTGACCTGCACTCTAAAACTACACTACAGCAAAACAATGCTACCAATCCAGTTAATCATGGTAACTGAGCAAAATATAAAACCCAATTACCAGCAGTCTTTGAGAACAAACCATGGAGAACTGCACACTTTTTGATCAATAGAGTTCTCTTTTTTCTCTACATTCATAATTCAACAATTAATTTCTGAAGGTATTCCTCACCTTTTATTCCAGCGAGAGGCTTGGGGATTCATCTTTCTAGTTGACAACTAGAAGGTGGGAGGTGAACTTTCCATTCTCACCACTGTCGGCTCCTGCATCGCGCAGACCCGTGCTACCGCACTCACAACGGTTTTCCCCCCTACGCCACCACCACTTTCCGTCTAGGTAGTGCTGTTCACCGGCAGTTCGGTAGGCACCAGACTCTATCCAACCTCCTCAATCAAAGTAAACCTGCGAGAAAGGAAGAAGATCAACATAGGACGAAAAAGATCCGCCATGCAAATAAGGAAAGAGATCGACAAATAATCAAGACTCAGCATACCTCCTCATTGTTGCATTTGGAATCCATCGCCGCCCACCGCTGCTTTTCACTTCTTTCGCCCACTCCCACTACTCGGCTTCAGAAAGTACCGTGTTGTCCCTCGAGAAGAGGCACGAGCGTGCATTCAATTCGTGCCTGCTGGCATTCGCGGAAAGCACTTTTCCTGGGCCATATCGGATGCCGAACCAATTCTCCCATGAGTACAGATTGTAGAAGTAGTACACCTTGCCCAAAGAGTCGAAACTTGTCCCACGAACTGGTGTGATCACATCTTCAGCTGGGTTCTCAGCAAAAGCACATAACAGCCTTCTCGAATGCGCTGATACGATTTGGGCGGGGTGTTCTGCTCTGTGCGGCAGCACCTATCCTCAGCCTGCAAACACAGCCAGTTATCGTACGGAATTGTCTGAATGCAGTAAGCAACATTCAACCTTACTTGTTTTAGTTGCACGATTTATCGAGTAATTACAAGTTTCTGTAAATCCCTACATTCGGAATGGCAGAAGACTTTGTTCAAATTGCACGATTTATCTAGTAATTCCAAGTTTCTGTACATCCCTACAATCCTAGCTCGCAGAAGAATCTAATCTAATTGCATGATTTATCCAGTAATTCCAAGTTTCTATAGATCCCTACATTCCTGAATGGTGGAAGAATTCCAACACTAACCTCTTGTTCCATCTAGGTGCATGTGGATTTATCTTGCCCTTGACAACTCTGAAGTCAGAGGCGAGCTCCCCCTCCTGTCCGCCGCCTCCTTCTGCACACCGGCCGTTGCTGGTCCTCCACGTCCGGCTCCGCTACCACAGCTCCATTTGCAGGCACAGGGGGCGGCACTAAGCCTGTCCCCTACTTTTTCAAGCACAGTGGATCTGATTCAGGCGAAACCAAATCCTTTTAGTCACCACAGCCAGCCGCTTGAGAATGGAGACGGATCCACCGGACATGCAAGGTACATACATGTACCTGCCGATTGGCTGCATCAGAAACTCTTGGTGCATCGCCGGCGCTCCTTGTCTCAATCTCCCAGCCCCCAACTTGCAAATGAGCCTCGTTCTTGGCAGAGAATACACTGGATTCTGCATTCAATTCTTGCCTCTACCCACTGAACGGAAAGTGAACTACCTGGTCCATAGATCAGACGGGACTGCCGATTCCGATCCACGGCCTAGCTCGCAGACGGCAGACGGCCGTCTCCCTGTGCGTTAAATTTGCCTATTCTATTCCTTCAGCATGACCCACCGCCCACGCTTGCCGCGCACGTATTTTGCTACAGTGCGCATTTTATGGCAAACCACAACTGCCCGTATATAAGACTGGCCCAAATCCAGATGCACCAACCAACGACGTGGATATAGGGCGCATATGAGCTCGGGACCATTTTATCCGCGTCCGATCCTAATCTCTGACCTAGATGTAAATGATGTTTTTGGGTTGCCACAAGGAAGTAGGATCATCCCTCCCGGACATTCAGACCTTTCTGAAGTTTGCATAGAGTTCAGCAGACTGGCATCAAGCATCAGCACAAAAGGCGTGCACAGCTTGAAGGCCGCTGAGTTTATTTTATCAAAACCACTAGATGAGAATTCAAGCAGAGTTGAATGTGAATGCTTTAAGATAGCATTTGTAATTTTCTCATTTGGTCATGTCCTAAACCCATGTGCGAAGCATGATTATACCAGTGTCGATTACTGGTCAGCACTTGTTTTCCCGGCAGAGATGAATTCATACAACTGGTGTCGGCTAGTGAAGGAGAGTCTGATGAAAGGAGTAAGGAAGATCAAGGTCGACATCGCAAATTGCAACACCACTATTCACATAGTTGGATGCCACCTTCTTCTACATGTTTTCATGCATAACAAACACCCCACCCCTGCCACTTTATAATTTTTTTGTAGATTCCATCTTGTTCTCACATGAGTTTTGCACTCAGGTAATTGCTTTGGACAAGATTGAAAAATCAAGCAGGCACATTGCACAGAATATCCTCCCTCGTGTGAAAGTTTTCGATCACGAGTCAGTGAAGAAGGCAATTGACTCCATCACATCCCACCAAGGAAAAGAAGTTATTTATGCTGCTTCAGAAGTAATCTCAAAAGAATTTCAACACAGTCAATTTCATATGTCACTTGCCCTTGCACTCTTCTTATATCCTGTTAATTGAACCTTGTTATGTTTCAACCAGTTTGTTCTGAATGACGTGTCCAAGACGAAAGTTCACCATGCCAACCTTATGACGAACAAGACGCGTGGCCCTTCGTCTCCGAAGTGCCCAGTTCGCACAGCTAGTAAGATAAAGCCACGTACTTCTATTGGACATGTAGAGTTTGCCAACATAATGAGACAGAAGTACCCAAACATGGTACCACATCAGAACCAACCATTCATATATTGCATTACGCAGTTTAGATTCTCAACACCACCGAGCAATTGTTCATTGTTTTCATGCAGGCAGATGACCTAATTGGAATCATACTTAAGGAGCACAACACCAGGCTTATGGCGAACATATGACCGAGATACGACACACCACACAAATGGGAATGCTAAAATTCCTTGATGAGCTAGCTGCCTGTTTGTCTAGCAGATGTTTATGTTGCCAGCAAGCCGGCCTAACGACATGCCGGTTGGTAGACAACAACACTGAAGGTTCTGTCATCAAAGCTTTCTTCCCTTTTACGGATATAACAAATGTATATATGTTGCCGTTTTTAGCACAACTCATTATTGCCATTCAAAGCAGGTCAAGAATTGGTGAATGACCATATAGGACACCAGGATGAACTTTCTGACAACGAAGGTAGTTTGTCATAATCATTTTTAAAATACTTACCATACCACTAAACATTTTCGCCGATTGCTTACATTTTTTCATTAAAACAATTATCAGCATGTAGCTCCACTAGGCATGTTCATCAAGCTCGGAAAAGGGTATATGTACACAGCAGTGATAATATTATCGATGACAGCCACATAGGTATTGTTTGTTTAATCATTTTATCTTTAACCACTCCCTCCATTTTTATTTATTCCGCATATTAGCTCTAGTCAAAGTCATACTTTTTAAACTTTCACTAAGTTTGTAGACAAAAATATTAACATTTACAATAAGAAATAAACACCATTAGATTCATTATTGAATATAGTTACACACCATATAAATTTGTTATTGGAAATGTTCATATTTTTTTCTATAAACTTTGTCAAAGTTTAAGAATTTTGAATAAAGTCAAATCTAATATGTGGAGTAAATAAAAACCGAGGTAGTGTATACCAATATATAGTTATTTTGGAACTGAAAGAACTTCCTCCCCTAAATCAGGCATAAACAAGAAGCATCAGAACCACCATCCAGGCAGTTCTTTTCATGACGGCGACCACTACAATCAAGAAGTTTCACAGGATAGAGTAGATTGGGCCACCAACTCTTCCGCTGACCTAATGACCCTTGTGTACTATAACGATAAGCTATTTTCCAGCATAGTACTAGCTTACGAGGATTGCACAGGAGTTTGTTTCTCACAATTAACGGACACTACTCCACCACCCATAGATCTATCATGCAAATCATTTGTGTCTGATCCATGGTCTTCCCCTTCAACGACACAAGCTCCCCCGCCCGAGTCAAGCAAAATCATTGCATTCTTCATCTCCAATGACCAGTCTGAAAACATGTCGAGGTAATATTCCATCAAAAAACACAAACATGTGATGTTCACTCATACTTATTAATTCATGCATCCTCCATCCACCTCCTTGTATACCAGGACATGGGTCGAGCACCCCACCCCCAGGCTCTTGATTTTGCAGGGGAATATTTTACGTGACCAGATCATCGGTAAAGAGGCTATAAGCCATGAATGCTTCACTCTAATTGTTCGCCGTTTAGCTATGATCGAATGCATCAATTCCAAAGATGGAGATTATGCAATTTGGCGAAAGCTCATCGAACCAGACTTTGCGGTACATCTCGACATGCTAGATTTTATATGATCATGAACTTTAATCCCCCCAGGATCTGAACCTCGGACAGTAACACAACTTGGTTGCAGACACTTGTCATCCGCAACATAGACCCAAAGTTCGCCGTCTCAGTCCAGATCGAACTACTAATGGAGAAACACATCGACCAGTGTCGAATAGTAGGTTACCTTTTTTTTCCTCCCCCCCCCCAATGCTTGTTATCGTTATAAACAATACTCATCATCTCCCCCATTACAATGCAGTTCATCTTCCACGCCCCTCTGCATTATGGATGGTGCAGTTATATATTAGACATGTTGAGGAAGAGGATAGTCGTGCTCGACCCTCAAGCAGGCCCATTTGGTTTTACGACTAACAGAGTAAAGTTTCATGAACAAATCAGTCATTCTATCCATGCGGCATTCTTCAGATGTGTGGAATCCATCTTCTCAAGCTGGCCTTGCAGTCCTAATGGATGGACCAGAGAGTTCCCTACTTTGATGATAGAGAAAATCAAAAGGTTTGTCCATACGTTTCTATTATTTTGCGGCTTAGAACACATTATCATCATATTTTTCATGCCACCAGATGCTAACATTTCTTAGTATCATTTTCAGTGAGCAGTCCGGCATATATTCATTATTCATGGCGATGCACTATGACGGTGAGACACTCCTGTGAAACCGACTACTAAGGTTTGTAAAATGCACGAGAACTATTCAATCTATTCAAATAAATTCATTTAATCAAAACATTACGCATTTATCCTTTAGGACAACATATTTTGCTTTCGCCGAGCCATACTCCAGGATGTTATGAAGCTTGAGGATAACAAATTGGATGCTCCGCACAAAGCATTGGAGCACATCAGATCAACTGTAATCAACTTGCAGTTTGTTTACATTTTTTCAGTTAGCAAATGAGAAATGTACCCCCTAGTCGGCTCATTAGTTTATCAAACAAGGTGATGAGGAATTTATGAAGCAGTTGTACCCCCTTGCCATATGTAATGTACTGTTGCATCAGTATCACCCAAATTCCTGCATCCCATACATCATTATCATTACCTTTCCTCTCAAACAAAATCCATGTTTAGCAACATATTGTCATTACCAACAGAACATAATTCATAGGAAAGCAACAAGCACAACACATGGTTTCATTCTCGACACGAGATATCAGAACATAATTCATAGCAAAGGAACAAACACAAACACAGCAGATGGTTACATCCTCTACACCATAATTCATAGGAAAGCTACCAACCATAATCCCATAGCACACCATCTTGCATGAAAGTTACATAACCATAAACTTAGTACAGACTACTTGGGAATCATCCCCCCATACGCATGAACATGCTAGCTCCGATCACAATGCAAGCCAGCAGCATCAAACTTTCGAATCATTCCCCAAGACGCATGAAAACGCTTGATCCGATCACAATGCAAACCAGTAGCAGCAAACCCAACAGACGCCGTTGTTGCTTCAACCTTGATATTGACAAGCGCAAGCTGTGGTATTCATTGTCTTCATCAGCAAGCACATCAGACGTTTGGATCCAAGTCGAAGCAGTTGCTTCAATATGCTCCAGGTTCGGGCTCTGCCAGCCGTGCACATTGCGGTCAAGTATTCTGTTGTGTGCTTCTAGAGACCACACGGCATTCCTCAGATCCAGCCGCAACTGTGTGAGAAACGGGCTTGTTTCTTCGTCAACCCACTGGAAGAAACCACAGCCGAAAGACTGTCGACCAAAAATTAACCTAGATATAAGCTTGCTTCTGGAAGAGATATGATTGCTGATCAAATATATACGATCGATATGACGAACTCCCTCCCCTTCGGACAGGCCAGGTACCTTCTCCCTGGGTTCTTGTCGCTCCAGGAGATCCACATCGGCGCTTTCGCCCTCGGAGCACACATGCAATACTTTGCCGGCTCATATGCCAAATGAGCTTGCCGGTACGGAACCGGGGCGTGGCTCCCCCGGTGAGAAGAACCAGCGGTTGACCTTGCGTTCGAGGAGTTTGACATGGTGGCGATCTAGGGTTAGCAGCTTCTCCGACAGGAGGGGATTTTCTTGGGACAGTGGATGCGAGACCAGCTACCAGCATTTGATGCTGGAACCATATTTATGGCCACGTTGTAACGGCTCACCCTCGGGCCTGCTCGACCAGGTCGACCACATTTTCTGGCCTCACCCAGATCCGCCCTAACAGTGAGCACCACCACCACAGCCCAGCCCCACTAGTACATACATTTACCTTGGCCGAAACAAGTGCATGCTCGTCGTGCCGGCCGAAGCAATCCGCTGGTAAACGCCCCAGTCATCGCATGCGCTACATGCATGCATGCACACCGGACAGTTGGCCATCTGCTGTCCATTATACTCGCCCCGCTTGCATACACCTGCACTCAGTACCGCACACACTCACATCACACAAGGACTAGTTCAAAGAAGCAAGAACCAAGAACCAATATATTTCACTCCTCAACAATGGCGGAGCACTCAAGTATATGCAACTGCTAGAAGTTTGGAATCCATGAGTAAGTTTGCAAGTTCTGTACAATTCATGTATTCATTCATTCATGCTCCATCACTTTTTCCTTGTTTTTCTAGAACCAAAAAAACTTATTTGAACATTTTTCTACGGTCTCCAGGGGTCACTTCTTGGTTTAGTTTTTCAAGCACACCAACTCATGGAAGAACTAAGCATTTTCCCAATGAAAGGTGTGAGCCATAAAACTGATAGTTTCGGCTCGTTGAATCATCTCCTGTCCTGACATCAAGAATGTCTGTAAACAAGTTTTGCTCGGTCGTATCCATGTTTAGCAAGTGCAAGAGAGATTTAGCCTGCCAAACAGGGTTCAGTGGCATGATGGGTATTCAAATACTTTACATGTTAAATCTCAAACTAAGCGCATACTTAATGGCAAGAGTTGATGCAGACAAGTCAAAAATTGCATTAGACGAAAAGAGGAAGCTAAAAATAACAGATAGAGACTTCTCCAACTTTTTTGGTTTGCCAGAAGGGAGGAACCAAATTTTGGCCAGCATGGCAGAATTATCTCCAGCTTGCATTCATTTCGTGAAGGAAGCAGAGGCCATTAACGAGAAAGGACCACATAGCTTGAAGGCGGTTGAAAATATATTGGCTAGACCTATATCTGAAGAAAGCACAGCCATGGACATAGCTTCATTCAAAATGGCATACATAGTTTTCTGTGTAGGCACTGTACTTAATCCCGGCTCCAAGCACGATCACAGCTTTATTGATTATTGGTCAGCCCTACGAGACCCGACTGAAATAAACATCTATAATTGGGCTGCTTACAGAAAAGATAATCTAATCAGAGGTGCAACCAGATTCCAAGCCGACACGAAGGCGAATTTGACCGCCATAAACATTACTGGATGTCATCTGTATCTGCAGGTACAACAATTATTATTTTCTTGCACACCACATATATGAAAAATGCTAAAAAAAATTGCCGTTTCATGTTCTTGTAGATGAGTACACTTGACAAGATATCGGTTTCATCTAAACTCATACGCCAAGGTGTTTTGCCAAGGGTTAGTTGTTTTGACCAGGACACCATGCTGAAAGCAATTGATGCGATCAGCACGCACATTGGTGGTGAGACCTCATTCTGTGGTGAAAATGTGAGTTAATTCCCACATCATGGTCATCGTACATTAGTTTGCCACCAGTCGAAACATATATGGATAATGTTTATGTTTTTTTCTAATTACCAAATTTAATATTTATTAATAGCAACTCATTCCTGTTAAATTTTAATTGAATGCAGTGCGACTTGGTTTCTTTATTTGAAGAAGAACATGTGCCAGATGATGTAGACATCATAAAGTGCAAAAAAATAAAGCTGGGCATGCCTAACTTTTCAAGAGACGGCTCCAACATTCATATGCAGTCACCACAGTTCCGCCAGCCTATAGTACTCGTTTTAACTCAAAGAACCGGGCCAAGGGAATTTGCTAGTCACCTAACTAACAATTACCCCGTTTTAGTAACTATAACAAATATGTCTACAGTTTTATTGTACTTAATACCACAACCTTCAATTGTGTTCATTTCACTTACCATATTGCCACATATGCAGTCAGCTGATAACATGGGCATCATACTTCGCGAACACAATGCACGAGATAATGAATCAAACCCAGGTATCGATGATATCATTCGTCGATAAAATGGTTGACGATATGGCAAAAAATTGCACCTGTTGCAAATTCCACGGGAGGTTAGAATGCATGCTAAAACAACCCAAAACGCGTTTAGGTAAAACATCGAAATCAGTACTACAATATACGTCCTAGTTAATTATCAATTTACTAACAATTCTTTTCCATCCTTTATAACAACAGAAAAGGAATTCACAACTCTGTAAATTGCATGTTCCCGGCGAATAGCACTAGACAGTCCGCTAGCGAGACCAGTTCAACTGCTTGCAGTGCTTCGAAGAGGAGGCGTTTACCCAACTAGCATAGTGGCGGCTCTGGATCTGATAGCCTGCTTTCCATTCCTTCTCACAGTATTTTTTTTCCATCCCCTCAATTTGATATATTTTTTCATTACTAATGATTTTACATCCACTTCATCAGCTAAGCAACCCTTCAGGAAAATAAGTATAGAGCAACCTAACTTCGAGACCACACATGATGGCACACAAAGAAGCAACAAATGTAGTATGGAACGAGCAACCTCTAACGCCTATGTAGAAGCGAAGGAGAAACTCGACCTTTTTATAGACGACCTAATAGCTTTGATGAACATTGGTTACCAAGATTCACAATCTGAAGATACATCAACAGTTAGATTCGGTCAGTGCTCCAACATCATGATAGAGAAGGTCGACATCACAGTTAGTTTGTTTGCGAAGGACCCATGTTCATTGGGATCATGCCCGCCAGTTGCCCATCCAACCGTCGCAAAAGCTATTGAGAATTGGATTTCCGCCGCCACAACAGCTACATTAGCAAGGCATGTAACATCAATTTTTGTTTGCATTAATTTTACGAAGGGTCAAAAATATTAACACATTTTTGTCCTTGTTGCATAATGCAGGGTTTGGTTTGATCACCCCACCCCCAGGTTATTGCGTATTGATGGTATAACTGTTAGGAAGGAAATCAGAGGGGGGGGACAAACTTAGCCACGATTGCTGTACATTACTATGCAGGCGGATTTGCCAGGTTGATATATGTAATTCCATAGTTGGGAAGATGAAAGTGTGGCACAAATTCATGGAACCAGATTTTGCGGTACGTCAAGAATCCAGCTATGAAAAAAATCAACAGGTCACGTTGGCAGATTACCGAAGGGCGACCCGGTACGAAATCATGAGGCTGGAAGGAAACAAGTCAGGGGTACCTATAGATACACTGGAGAACATCAAGCAGTCTTTCACAGTGATGTAAAACTAGTATGGAATTTGGCAATGTTTCCACTTTGCAGTATAATTTGTACACAATGATTTATTTTGAATTTACCAACTATCCATGCTTCGAAGATATTCATGTCTGTGAAGTGCCAATGTTTACTTTTTATCGCCATTGAATATATTAGCAATAACAAGTACTGTATTCACATATCTCATCTGCCATTAATATAACTCCAAAATGCAATCATAAATATCATTATCCATTTATTAATAATTTTGGAGTGCCCCATAAACCGTTTCTTCTATATAACAAAAACAGAACGCTATATAATTATTTTCTGTCTCATATTCATTTTTTTATCGCCACCAAGCCATAATATGGACTAACAATATGTAGTTATCCATACATCCACTTCTTATTCATCATTTAATATATTAGCAATAGATATTCCTAAAACAAACAATTACGACGGGTAAAATTTAGATGTATGGAGGAAGTATAAATAAAATGGATGACACGCCTTCTACATTTTTGCAGATACCACCTAAATCATGAATTTTTAACCTTGCGCAATAGTGGTACAAATACTCTTGAACACAAATAATTACGACGGACACAATTTATAACTATGTAAGACATATATGTGAAATGGATACCCCGTCTTGCATATTCTTGCAGATACCACCTAACTAAATTTTAGCGCGCCCCCTAACCCGTAGCTCACAAAGTTGATAGGTGTGAAGCACACAATATTTTTTATTTCATTATCTTGCCCTCCCACCAATCAATGCCAATGAATTTTTATAGTTGAATCCAGTTTTTGCACAAGGACTCTATTCCTCTAAAGTATCCAGAATGGTTTCCCCACTACAGCAACATGAATTTTTCCGATAAATGATGCAATTGTTCATGCACACATGGTATTTCACGTGCGGTAAATCCAGAGGACACACGATTTTCTTTGCCTCCTCAAAACTGGTCGGGCACTTGTTCCCCTTGGGAAGACGTTCGTGCCAGAATGACATGTTCTCGTCGAAGCATGCGTCGGTTATTTTGTGTTTTACCTTCATCTCCAGAGCCATAAGCGTTACTTTCAGGCGGGTATCCTCGGGCCTGCATCCTTCATACAATGGAATAACCGCGTCTATCTCTAGCTCTTGCGTTATCCGTCTGCTTGAGAAGCAACTCTTGAATATGAGGGTCCTGCACCCAGCCTCCATCGTCGTCTGCTCCGGCATCTTCATCTTCATGATCATGCCCTTCGTCTTGATCTTCCTCATCATCATGTACGACATCTTCTACATGATGACTGTGTACAGCATCACCGTCGTGATCATCTCCTGGAGATTCTTCGTCTTCTCGCCCGCCCTCACCACGGTGGTTGTCTTGTTGCCCTTCCTCATTTCTTGCCCGGCCCCCATGGACGACTTCATAGTCATCTTCTTCACCTTGCCACCGATAGCCATCCATGAAACCACGCAAGAGTGGTCCCGCACCTGCCCGGAATCCGGGTCCGCAATAAGGCTCTTCAGCTTGCATCTTCGACACGGACATCTTATCTCCGTCTCGTTCTTTTGAAGCATCTCGGCCTTTGCGGAGCTCAAAAACCTATTCACAATGCCTTCGGTTATCGTGCGGACCATGGTCGCCTGCGGAGTAGAGCATAACGATATTTTAGAACCAAGAAAAAATTTGGCATGACCTTCCCTAAAAATAGGACCAAAAAGAATGCATAGTGCCAAAATTCCCGCCGAAACGGAAATGAATCAACATTCCGGCAAAATATTGGCAACTATCGCATTTCAAATACCGGTACGTGCAAACACAAACATATATGCAACACCACAAACATATGCAACATCAAAAACATACATAGATCTAGCTAGGCCACAAAAAGTGCATGTGCACGTTGTTGGAGCGAGCTAGGGAGAAAAAAAGTAGATCTACAACATGAAGATAGCTTTCCCCTTACTTACCTATCAAAAAAAGGTAATTTCACCACTTAATTTTGATGAATCTATGGTGCAAATGAGGTGAGGAGGAGGAGGCAGCCGAGAGTTTGGAGAAGGAGGTGGAGGGAATGAAGTGGGGAAAGTGAGTGGGTAGGTGTGGCTGTCCAAAATATCTTGTTGGGGTCCCAGGTTACTAATGGCGCACCACCAGCAAATGCGCCATTAGTATGCCTGCTTACTAATGGCGCACCTGCAGGTGGTGCGCCATTAGTAGTTTTGCAAAAAAATAAAAAAAATAAAAATATACTAATGGCGTACTGTCTGTCTAGTGCGTCATTACTAGTTAGAACTAGTAATGGCGCACTTTGGTCGGATGCGCCATTAGTATGTACGTAAAAATAAAAAAAATTATTACTAGTGGCGCACCGTTTTTCTGGTGCGCCATTAGTGTCTTCCACACTAATGGCGCATCACAAACTAGTGCGCCATTAGTATATAATAGTGGCGCACTACAACCCTGATGCGCCATTAGTGTCAATCCTATCTATAGCCCTTTTCCTAGTAGTGCCTCGTCCATGAACCCACATAAGTGTCTTAACCCTAGACTCTTGGTCCACCTGGACATTGTATATAAAGTCAGGATCAACAACTTTCAAGTCCTGTAGCAGGGTTATTGTTTGGCTTGCATCGTGATCAGATTGGTCTCTGCTAAGCTTACCACATAGGGTCCTCAATGATCTTTTGGTGAAGGGTACATTTTCCAACGTACCGAAGTAGCTTCCAACAATACTGTATACTTTGCTTAGGCTTACATTGTTTTCTCGTAACTGCTTCACCAAGTCTCTAGTGTGTATATCAATGTACCTGTGCGACTTTCAATGCCGCTTCTCCCCGCATGTAATAGACTGGGTGGTTATGCTCGCTGTGGTGCTCACTGATATACCATCCATTGTCAGCAGAACGCAGGAGACGAATCTTTGCATCGCAACCACACCTGGTTAATCTACTATTCTCTTTTGTTGGTACGCCCTACATTAAAACGCGGTGCATATTCTTTTTGGCCATTAGATAATAATAATATATATAAAACAGCGAAGCCGCATTTCTTACCGCACAACCGCATACGAGCTACTGCATGCATTTCGCGCGTTTCACATTTAGACGGCTTCTAGCAAAACGTATCCCAAAACCAATCTCCCACGAATATAAATTATAAAATTCGAATGCCTCGTTCAATGAATCGAATGATAACCCAATCTTAGGGTTTATGACAACGCCTTCCTTTCTTTTATGCAAATCCGTGGATTGTCAGCTCCAGTGCACTCTTTCTGTCTGCGCTCCATTCTCTCTCGTTGTCTCCGTCAGATAATCTAACCCTGAATATTTATTGTTGATAATTAGTTCACTCAAAACACAAACCAGTGTAACGTAAACGAATATAAAAAATCGAAACGGGCCTTTTTCACAATTCTGGCATATGACCTAACAAATGGGCCGTTTTTATCTAAGTTCCCACAATGCTGCCATGTAACCCATTCATTTAGCCTCCCATAACACAGGGCCCATGTCCCTCAGCCCTTATGCAGTGTAGAGTTGGCCCACAATGGCCATGGCCCAGCAATTTGCATGCATGTACAAAATATACACGCACGTCGAACGTGGTTTCACTAATTCAAATATTTTTTAAAATACAACTAGTTAAGTTTTCCTGCAAACTACATTTGCCGACAAATATAAACTAGTGCATTTTCTAAACCATTTGAAGCATTTGGAAAGTTGTTTAATCATGCATTTTTCATGCTGTGAAACCACGAACATTATTTTTTAATAGGCCGAAGGAAATGTTATTTCCGAATAAATTTATCATAGGAAAATTTGGCGATGTCAATTAATATTAGTGAAACTTCCATGTCGTATTTGTTAATATGTAGCACATCATACCGATATAATGCAACGCAATTTTTGTAAATAAATTAAAGCAGAGTTATCAAGCTAACCTTCGTTTCCACTTTGACGTTGCCTCTCCACAAGCATCATTTGCAAGCGGCTCCCAGGAACCAGCTTGTATACTTTGGGCACCAAAAACAGAATCAACCGGTCCCCGGTCGATCGATCTCTCCTGAAGATCTTGCCCGTTAGTTGCCGGATCAGTAGGGAAAACATTCTTTTGCAGGACCCCTCCCTCTTCTCGGACAAGCTCGCCAACCCTAGATGACCCTGAAGAACAGTTCGATTGAGACGGAAGAACAGCACGATCTCTTGACACTGCCCCGGAGAAATCAGGAATCAAACTGTTGGTAGATCTAAAGGTATGGAAAATAATAACAGTTAGAACTAAGTGGAGGAACCAAATTTGCTTAAGATTACAACCAAAATCAACCTTAGTTGCCCATCCATGTCGACGAACTCCATAGCGCAAGGATGCAAAATCGCAGATCTGGAACGATGAGAGAAGACTTGGGAGCTTTAGCCTGGGTGGTCAACTATCACGTCCTGACTGGCTAATGTTGGCTCGTCATTATGGCTGGCCCTACAGACAACTTGTTGCACTCCACTTGCTCGGGCACAACTTTGTGTGCGTACCCCCCATGGTCATGCAAAGTGGACCTGTTCTGAAATCGCCGAAGCAGAAAGATTTCTAGAACATGTGCTATAGTATTCTGTGAAGTAGCACTCGATATACTGGACCGTAACCGAAGTCAATAGCTACGGCAAGGAAGTAGTATATGTTCCACGTATTGATTTATATTACAGGCTGTAGTTCCGTTGGCCCATCACGACGCATGCATCTGACGACGTGGATTAAGTGCGCCAATGCCGCCGTGCACTGAAAGTGCGCTCCGAATGTGAGCACGCTATAAGACATGCATGACAGTCTAAATTGGTTGGCCAGGTGGGTGCACAGGCTAGAATTGGGCAGATGCGGCTTGTCGACCCGTCTTCAACCGTCGAAAATAGAAAAATAGCGGACTAAATTTATGTCCGTTTAGATCGGCGCGTTGGAGTTGGCCTTTGGCATGAATGAGTCGACTTACTATGATTTAAGGAGCCATGCAAAGCGAGCAGACATTTCTGATCGTCTGCGATTTAAAATCCGGCAAAATACCAAAGTAGAGTATTACAAGTTCGTAATCTCACCTTATTAAAACAGTTCATATATATATATATATATATAGAAAATGAGTACATGTAGTATTCATCGTGGTGTCAAACTCTGTATGCCCGAAAAGAAATGACTCTTTATGCCGGCCGTGGTCTCTTATTTGGCCACGTCGTGCTTGTTGTCGTCCTCCTTTCCGTAGGCGGAGACAGGGAAGGTCCTTCCCAGTCCGGTGGGCGTCTTGAAACTGATCTTTGAGTGTTTGTTCTTGTCGATGTACATGTCGCAGACGGTGACCCAGATGAGGAGCTCCTTGCTCTTAACCCCCGTAATGCGCTTCATCTTGCGGTCTTCGACAAAGGCCGTCACCTCGGTGGCATACGAGACCAGCCTGCCGATCTGCTTGAAGGTGTGTGTGAGCGCCTTCTTCTGGCGCAGCCACACGAAGCCCGTGGAGCGGTTGTAGCCGACCTCCTCGATGTCCGCCAGCGGCAGCAGACCCAGCGGCATGTTGGTCTCGGCCAGCAGCTCCACCGCCTTGTCGGCGCACAGTGCCGCGCCGTGGTACACCTCCGCGCCATTTCTGTTCACCTCGATCACCTGTGACGCCATCGTGATGGAATAAGTTTAAACTCTCGAAGCAAACTCTGGCTCAACTCTGACGCTCGGGAGATGCAGGGGACTTTTGGTCTTGGAGGCTTATTGATTGATGTGGTGGGATACTGGGATTGGGGCGGGGAGGGGCTGATTTATAGGCATTGACACGAACTATCTAAGAAATTCTAGTATTGATGTTCACTGGAATGCTTACCTCTGGAGCAAACGGGTTAGAAAGCAAAGGTCTGAACTTGAGGCATGACACTCCAGCGACCTGTGTCAACGTCGTGTCGTATATGGGGAGCGATCGGGCGGATGGAATAGCGTTGCTGGTAGTTGAATTAATACTCCTGCGAGTGATGCTAGCACGCGTCTGATGAGACACTTGTTGGTCCAGTGCAACCACCCTAGTTAATATACGATTTTCCTTGACCAGGGTGATGCATGGATGCTGCTGGTACTAATAGATCCGTAGCAGCGTTCATTTGAGCAACAGTTTGTTGGGGAAGAACCTTTGGTTTCTGGGTGTATATACACACCATATGAGGAAAAATAATAATATAAAAAATAAAAGTAAAAGAATAAGATTTTTACTATAATTTCTTTCGCACTAGTATGTAAATTTGCACGATTAAAAAATCAGCATTGACAGGGCAAAAATAATATTGGATGAAATTTTTCTTTTTTTCTAAAAGAAGTCAATGGGTTATTTTTCTTTTTGTGGAACTTCTTTTGCAAGTATAATTGAAGGTCAATTTTATTTTAAAAGTATTTTCAATTTTTTTGACTTTTTATTTAATTGTTTTTATAAATAGGCTGTATATACACCCATAGACCAATAGTTTCACTCCTAGTTGGTTGCGCTTTCTATGCATGATAGTAGCTGACCACACTATTCTGCTATGAGTACTTTAATGTAGTGGACTTTCTAGAGGTACACCGATGACGGATGCAAGCGGCAGAATGATTTACTCCATCCGTTCCTAAATATATGTCCTTTTGAGAGATTCGAATATAGACTACATACGAAGATAAATGAATGAATCAACATTTTAACATACGTCTATGTACATTCGTATGTAGTGTATATTGCAAGCTCTAAAATGTATTATATTTAGGAACGAAGGGAGTAGTTTTTTATTCATGTTAACCGACGCTCTCTTGTCTTACTCAACTTAGAGCATCTCTACCAGACCCCGCATCCTGCCGACCCGCATTTCACGTTTGCAGTTCGCGGAAAGGTTGTTTTGCCGTCCGCAGCGAAAAGCCGCAAAGGTAGACCCCACAAAGCCGACCCGCATCCTGTTTTACGGGTCGCTTTGCGGGGTCTTCCTGTGCGGTCGTCCTCCCCCCAACCCGTAAAATGTAAATTTGCACTCAATTTACACCTCAATTTGCATTTCTTTGCATTTTCAACCACATTGGATACATGGGACATCACCAAATTTTTGTTTGAAAAGCAAACCCAACGAAAACAAGAACACAGTCTTCGCCAAAACTGTGCCAGCATTGCATTACCCCATGACCTGGTTTTCTGCACAGTTGGCAGCGCTGCCGACGAGTATTTGAGCAAGGCGCGCCCTGAGGTGCACGCTGCTGATTGTAGTCGCCCTCGTGCTGCTGCTGATGGTTGTAGCTTCCCGCCTGATGATTGTAGCCGAAACTTCCAGAGCGAGCGTTTTGGTTTGCCCCACGTCCACGTCCGCTGCTGCTGCCGCCGTGTGCACGCCCCTGGTGACCACTCCCAAGACAACCCCCGCCTCGTCCACGAACGGCCGCGTTAGCAGATGACTGCCTGTGGTTGAGGCCTTGGAGTAGATTCATTGCGCGCATCAAAGGAGAGAACTTGACTGTAGAGTTCAGGGACAATAACCGGCTACACCCGGGCGGCCAGTGCGGAGACCACTGGATTATACTCGAGATCGAGTCCAGCGAGGATATGAGATGTGATCTCACCATCGGAGAGGGGTTCACCACCAGAAGCGATCTCGTTGGTGAGCGATTTTATTTTGGCGAGGTAGTCTGTCATGCTGGCGTTTCCCTTCTGGAGATTGTGAAGAGCGATTCTGGTGTTGATGTTCTGCGCCTGAGTCTGGGCCTCCAACGTAGCATGGAGAGCAGCGCATACTTCCGCCGGCGTCTGGAGGGTGACGACTTGGGCCATGATTTCGTGGGACAGAGATCCCATCAAATATCCTTGGAGCTGCTGCTCTTGAGCATACCAGAGGGTGCGCGCAAAGTTTGCGAACTGCTCCTCCTTCCCGTCCTTGGTGACGGTGATGGTGGCCGGCGGCACACGGCTCGTCGGGTCCAGGAAGTGTTGCATCTGCGCTCCTCAGATCTGCGGGAGCACGATGGCCTTCCACATGAGTAAATTGCCTCGTGTGAGCTTCTCTTGGGGTGGAGATCCTAAGGTCACGTCCTGGGTTGTGCTGGATGATGGTACGGAGGTGGAAGACATGGAGGTTTGGGTGGATAGCGCACTCATGGTGCTGGCGGTGGAGTGGGTGGGGTTGGACATGATTGCTAGATGGAATTTTTGATCTAGGAGGAAGAGGCTCTGATGACCATGTAAAATATTGTGGAAGCATTAAACCCTTTTCTCGGACCGCACTGTATATATTGAGGCAATGCCTTGAGTTACACGTTGATGTAGATCGCTAGGATACACCACGAGAGATTTACAGAAGGTCGGTAGAATAGAACAGAAGAAGAGATAGAAAGAGATTACAGAAGTTTAAACATCTTCTCTTATCTCTACAAGCCTATTCTAACACAGTTAATATCTTTTATTCTGTTCTATTTGACGAAAGAACATAATGGTGGGCATTGTTCTTTGCTTCATTATATTCTGCAGGGTGTGGTCAGGTATTGAATTTGCTGCATTCCTTGTGCTGCGATGAACTACATACCCAAGAGAGAGCATGCACAGTTGTTAGTTAGCTAGGTTCAGTCTCTCAGCATTATTGTTAGCTAGCTAGATTCCGCCTTTTTTAATATCGTCCGTGGATCTATTGGTGGCACGATGCCTGTTTCGATGGCCATTTTAAATGAAAGAAAAGGATGGGTAATATATTTTGCTGTTGAAGATGAAAGCTTGCTTGATTCCTTGTAGGTCAGCAAGGAAGCTTCTACACTATGTGAGCCGAATGTTATGTAGCCCGAATTAATATCTATCTCTCCAGTGGCCAGCTAGCCGTGAAACATTATCAGAAAAATAAGAAGAGAACAAAGCAGCTGGATGGAAATGCTCTTCGATCAGCAGGTGCACCGTCGCTCACCCTTGCCTGCACTTTGGTCTTTTTCTGGGGCTGCGGAATTGCAGAGAAAGTCCAAAGTGGCTTTATAACGCGAAGTTCAAAGAAGTGCTAACATGATGTAAGTATATGTAACAAAAATAATATCATTGAAAAGTACATTTGAATACAAATCTAACAAAATAATTTTTGTGACATGCATTAATATTTTGCTAGTTAAATCTATAGTCAAAATTGGGCGCGAAATAAAAAGGGACCAAGCGCCAGGAACGAGGTAGTATACATCATGCTCACTAATTTTTCAGCCTTGAAACTAACTGAGGTCTTCACTTTAGAATTGGTTCATTCGATCTTAACCTGGTCGATAATTGCTCAAGGAGCTCTCTCATTCAATTATTTTAATTCCGTATGTTCCCTATTCTGAACCTATTTCATTCAAGTGAGGTATTCAATTTTGAATTTGGTTTAGAATCTTTGAAAGAGCCAATGAATTTTTAAATGAATCAGCCGCAACCGATCTATAAAAACATATCAATCTCACACACGCTTTCACAACCTAAAAGATGAAGCGTCACCACATCATATTGTAGCACCAATATGGTACATGCAACAACCGATGCCCAAATTTTCATTACTACATCGGCTCCACAACCATAGCACCACGTGCCTTCTAACTTTCTTGTCTTCTTATTTTCCTAGCTCACAAATCAACGTGCTAGTAGCCAGTGTATCCCTCACGCTGCAGCACCTTTCAAAACCCAACTTTTTCCAAACAAATTTCACGTCTGTACAGCATCCATGAGCAGTCGCGAGCCTCCCTGCCTACTCCGCGTCTTGGCACACCGAGCCGCACGCACGCCCACACCATCGTACACCAGCCAGCACGTTCAGACTAGTGGTGTAGCCAGGATTTTGTTAATGAGTTCACCAATATAGATACACCCCTGGGGACGGACGCTCTTTAGAAACTTGCATGCAAGATGAGCTTCTTTGCTTACAGAATACCGAGTGTCATACTTTTAGAGATTTCAATACGAACTATATATGGATGTATATCAAAGTATTTTAGAGTATATATTCACTTATTTTGTTCCATATATAATACATATTGTAATATCTAAAAGGATTTATATTTAGGAACAGATGGAGTAGCCAATATGTGCTTCAAAGCAAACCATGCAGTGCAGAGATTCTTCATAGTAGAATATATATGTTTGTTCTGAAAACAAACATTTGCATGCAGGAGGACAGATTTCTGATTTTGTGCATGCATGCTTGGGGAGGTACGTACAGAAAACAAACACATGACACGGCAAACCAACATGAGTTTTGTGGCGATGAAACGATAATTGCAAGTGCGTTTCTATCATGCATTTTCGGGAAAAAAACACTTAATCCTATAGATAACTCGGGTGAGCTCACGTCGTGCCAAATGTTCGAATGTAGGAACAAGGAAACTACTATTATCTTTGTCCCAAATTACATGTCTTAGATTTTTCTAGGATGTATCTAGACACGTTTTTAGTGTTTGTTCAAATGTTCTATTCCCAAAATTCCTAAAATAAAAGGAAAAAACTTTCCACTTTCCTAAACTAAGGATGGGAAATAAGAAGGTGAGCATATCTTCTAAATTAATAATACTCAACTCAGCCCTTCCTAGAATGGGGTATTATCTGTCCCGATAAATAGATAATTCCAGGAGTAATAAATAGGAGTAAATTAAATAAAGTATAGATATAATTGGAATTGCGGAAGCAAATACCAATTTACTAAAAAAAGAAAAAAGTATCTAATCGAAATCAAAAGAATTTTTTTTAAGATTAAACAAAAGGGTTGATACACCCGTCACTCAAAAAATCTAGCACAACTAATTATGTTTTCATGTCATTGTGCTTTTAACAAGGAGCACACGTCAAAGTTGGATCTTGCACAAGAGCAATTATAATAAGGTAATGTGAGCCGAAAAGTTCATTTGGTGCACGGCGTCCAGTGCTATGCATATCCTCACCCTCTCGTAGCATGTGGATCAACATTGCGCATTAATTGCCAAATGTATAGCATCTAGTTGTTTCTTATCCAGTATTCTGTATTGGGTCGTATTGCATCGACAATGGTACTGGATCCCTCCTCCATTAGCCACAGATGTTCCAAAAGCCAGCACCAATATAGGCAGCATTTCAGAACAGGTTGCAACTTGTACCCATAGTTGGCACAGGTCAAACAAATGTTTGCCAGGCAGCTCGGTTGCCCCGACGCCCAGTGGGAACATTAATTGTTCTTCTCCATAGACAGCACCGCCACCCCCTACCTACCAAGAACGCTCATGGCGGCGGCGCAGATCACCGTCTGAAGTTTCCCCGACGGCCCGCCGTCGCCGGCTCGGAATTGGACCTTGACTACCAGCCTCCAATACATCCGATCCGCCCAGTCCCCTGCTGAACTATCGAGGTATGCATTTTAAACATTTCATCAGCAATATCGGCCGTGAATGTCTCTTAGATCCACGATGCCATCCCTATTAGTATAGCAGTATGAATCGCAATCCTAGTTGCAATTAGCTAGTCCAGTTTAGCAATCTTTTAATTACGAGATGGCTTCCCTCTTCCGAGCTATTTATCTAAGACTTGATCTAAAATCGCCAGATTGTATATTTGGGGGAAGGATGCCCACCCGCAGCAACGCCGTCGGAGAGCCACCAACTCACGCTGTTGCTAGCGCAATAGCTGACATAGTGGAAGATTCCACCAGGATCACGCTGGCCGATGCAACCCTTACTTCTCGCATATCAATTCAAAAGTTCTGTTGCGTGGTATCCCAGTTTAGTAATTTCAAGCGCGGTCTAGTTACGGAGACTGGATTCGGAGGGCTGATGCATTTGAAAATCACTACACAAGCTCAATTTGAAATTCAGTGCGTCGTTGATGTTCAGAGTAGATCCGGACGAATGCTTGTTAGAATTGGATCAAGGAAGGAAGATCCTAACCGAAAGTGCTATTCTGAGCTCGAGCTCAGATGCACTCTTAATCTTCTCCGTTCGAACGTGCTGAGATTCGCGACTCTGGCTGTATATTCCCCCAAGTAATTTATGTATTCCCACGCTTATTCTGGCCCATGGCCCGCAGCATTCATTGAGCGGCAGCGAACGGCGTCATGGGCAGCCCGCACGGCTCATATTTTTGTGTGACGTTATGGGCCGACCGAACAGATGCCGCACTCCAGCTCCTTTGCCAGCGACCACCAACCCTCAGTCTTCCTCATCCGCACCCGATGGAATCTTGCCTCTGATCCTCCGCCCAGACTATGGCGGCCGTGTTATTTCCTTCGTCTCCGTCGGCGGCCGTGACCCTGGATCTAGGTTCTACAAGTGCGTTAGAAAATAGGTAATTTTTCATCCTAAATCTTGCAATCCAGCCTCGTTCATCACATTTTCTATTGCCTCTGTTAAGCTACTCTGTTTTTTATTTACGAAAATCGCAGGCTGGGATGTGCGGGTTCCTCAGATCTACTGATACTTACCGAGAGCAGCTTGCGCAGCTGTCTCTCGGTCATCAGCTCCCACTCCAGCAGAGTTCGCCGGCAAGTACTACCCCCGCCAGCTTCCTTCACCGCCTAGTTGGCCGGGATCAAACGTTTAAGCAGGTTGATCGGACCCTAGTCCCTGGCACTCGCCGCATAGCCGTGTTTTTAGCAGACACCAGCCTGATTGTCACGCTGCTCCTACTCGCGATGCAGCTGATCATGCCTGCTCGCCTCAGCAACTAGACTTGTTTGGTTTAGTTTGCACTATCATTACCATAGCTCCTAGATTCAGGATTAGTGTACAACTCCAAGCACAAGTGTTGGCTTGTTAGCCTGTTAATAACACAGTTCTGTTTCGGCAAATATTTGTAGCTCCTAGTTTTAGTTGTTGCCAGGCTATGCACCGTGATCCTTGTAATCACTCAGTATGCATGATCAATACAATGTCCGTTCACTGATGCAAAGCCAGCAGACAGAATGTTCGGCTTGCTCCACGGCCACCTCTTTTTATGGGCTACGGGTCAGCACACTCCCGCTTGCCCTGTTCAAATGTTTTAACTAGGTTAAACTAGACGCAGCAAACACTAAACTCTGTAGCCATAGACACCTATTGTGCACACTGAATTTAATAAATGAACACTCTACAACACTGCACATTAGTTTAGTGGATCGTTCTTCAATTCAGGTTCTCTCGTACAGGTACATGCCCTCCCATCAACTTGCCATAGGAAAACAACACTTCAGTTAACTGAATCGGATAACTGCTTCTGTACTACTTACTTCAGTTAACTGAATCCAAAAACACCAGTGACCTGCACTCTAAAACTACACTACAGCAAAACAATGCTACCAATCCAGTTAATCATGGTAACTGAGCAAAATATAAAACCCAATTACCAGCAGTCTTTGAGAACAAACCATGGAGAACTGCACACTTTTTGATCAATAGAGTTCTCTTTTTTCTCTACATTCATAATTCAACAATTAATTTCTGAAGGTATTCCTCACCTTTTATTCCAGCGAGAGGCTTGGGGATTCATCTTTCTAGTTGACAACTAGAAGGTGGGAGGTGAACTTTCCATTCTCACCACTGTCGGCTCCTGCATCGCGCAGACCCGTGCTACCGCACTCACAACGGTTTTCCCCCCTACGCCACCACCACTTTCCGTCTAGGTAGTGCTGTTCACCGGCAGTTCGGTAGGCACCAGACTCTATCCAACCTCCTCAATCAAAGTAAACCTGCGAGAAAGGAAGAAGATCAACATAGGACGAAAAAGATCCGCCATGCAAATAAGGAAAGAGATCGACAAATAATCAAGACTCAGCATACCTCCTCATTGTTGCATTTGGAATCCATCGCCGCCCACCGCTGCTTTTCACTTCTTTCGCCCACTCCCACTACTCGGCTTCAGAAAGTACCGTGTTGTCCCTCGAGAAGAGGCACGAGCGTGCATTCAATTCGTGCCTGCTGGCATTCGCGGAAAGCACTTTTCCTGGGCCATATCGGATGCCGAACCAATTCTCCCATGAGTACAGATTGTAGAAGTAGTACACCTTGCCCAAAGAGTCGAAACTTGTCCCACGAACTGGTGTGATCACATCTTCAGCTGGGTTCTCAGCAAAAGCACATAACAGCCTTCTCGAATGCGCTGATACGATTTGGGCGGGGTGTTCTGCTCTGTGCGGCAGCACCTATCCTCAGCCTGCAAACACAGCCAGTTATCGTACGGAATTGTCTGAATGCAGTAAGCAACATTCAACCTTACTTGTTTTAGTTGCACGATTTATCGAGTAATTACAAGTTTCTGTAAATCCCTACATTCGGAATGGCAGAAGACTTTGTTCAAATTGCACGATTTATCTAGTAATTCCATGTTTCTGTACATCCCTACAATCCTAGCTCGCAGAAGAATCTAATCTAATTGCATGATTTATCCAGTAATTCCAAGTTTCTATAGATCCCTACATTCCTGAATGGTGGAAGAATTCCAACACTAACCTCTTGTTCCATCTAGGTGCATGTGGATTTATCTTGCCCTTGACAACTCTGAAGTCAGAGGCGAGGTCCCCCTCCTGTCCGCCGCCTCCTTCTGCACACCGGCCGTTGCTGGTCCTCCACGTCCGGCTCCGCTACCACAGCTCCATTTGCAGGCACAGGGGGCGGCACTAAGCCTGTCCCCTACTTTTTCAAGCACAGTGGATCTGATTCAGGCGAAACCAAATCCTTTTAGTCACCACAGCCAGCCGCTTGAGAATGGAGACGGATCCACCGGACATGCAAGGTACATACATGTACCTGCCGATTGGCTGCATCAGAAATTCTTGGTGCATCGCCGGCGCTCCTTGTCTCAATCTCCCAGCCCCCAACTTGCAAATGAGCCTCGTTCTTGGCAGAGAATACACTGGATTCTGCATTCAATTCTTGCCTCTACCCACTGAACGGAAAGTGAACTACCTGGTCCATAGATCAGACGGGACTGCCGATTCCGATCCACGGCCTAGCTCGCAGACGGCAGACGGCCGTCTCCCTGTGCGTTAAATTTGCCTATTCTATTCCTTCAGCATGACCCACCGCCCACGCTTGACGCGCACGTATTTTGCTACAGTGCGCATTTTATGGCAAACCACAACTGCCCGTATATAAGACTGGCCCAAATCCAGATGCACCAACCAACGACGTGGATATAGGGCGCATATGAGCTCGGGACCATTTTATCCGCGTCCGATCCTAATCTCTGACCTAGATGTAAATGATGTTTTTGGGTTGCCACAAGGAAGTAGGATCATCCCTCCCGGACATTCAGACCTTTCTGAAGTTTGCATAGAGTTCAGCAGACTGGCATCAAGCATCAGCACAAAAGGCGTGCACAGCTTGAAGGCCGCTGAGTTTATTTTATCAAAACCACTAGATGAGAATTCAAGCAGAGTTGAATGTGAATGCTTTAAGATAGCATTTGTAATTTTCTCATTTGGTCATGTCCTAAACCCATGTGCGAAGCATGATGATACCAGTGTCGATTACTGGTCAGCACTTGTTTTCCCGGCAGAGATGAATTCATACAACTGGTGTCGGCTAGTGAAGGAGAGTCTGATGAAAGGAGTAAGGAAGATCAAGGTCGACATCGCAAATTGCAACACCACTATTCACATAGTTGGATGCCACCTTCTTCTACATGTTTTCATGCATAACAAACACCCCACCCCTGCCACTTTATAATTTTTTTGTAGATTCCATCTTGTTCTCACATGAGTTTTGCACTCAGGTAATTGCTTTGGACAAGATTGAAAAATCAAGCAGGCACATTGCACAGAATATCCTCCCTCGTGTGAAAGTTTTCGATCACGAGTCAGTGAAGAAGGCAATTGACTCCATCACATCCCACCAAGGAAAAGAAGTTATTTATGCTGCTTCAGAAGTAATCTCAAAAGAATTTCAACACAGTCAATTTCATATGTCACTTGCCCTTGCACTCTTCTTATATCATGTTAATTGAACCTTGTTATGTTTCAACCAGTTTGTTCTGAATGACGTGTCCAAGACGAAAGTTCACCATGCCAACCTTATGACGAACAAGACGCGTGGCCCTTCGTCTCCGAAGTGCCCAGTTCGCACAGCTAGTAAGATAAAGCCACGTACTTCTATTGGACATGTAGAGTTTGCCAACATAATGAGACAGAAGTACCCAAACATGGTACCACATCATAACCAACCATTCATATATTGCATTACGCAGTTTAGATTCTCAACACCACCGAGCAATTGTTCATTGTTTTCATGCAGGCAGATGACCTAATTGGAATCATACTTAAGGAGCACAACACCAGGCTTATGGCGAACATATGACCGAGATACGACACACCACACAAATGGGAATGCTAAAATTCCTTGATGAGCTAGCTGCCTGTTTGTCTAGCAGATGTTTATGTTGCCAGCAAGCCGGCCTAACGACATGCCGGTTGGTAGACAACAACACTGAAGGTTCTGTCATCAAAGCTTTCTTCCCTTTTACGGATATAACAAATGTATATATGTTGCCGTTTTTAGCACAACTCATTATTGCCATTCAAAGCAGGTCAAGAATTGGTGAATGACCATATAGGACACCAGGATGAACTTTCTGACAACGAAGGTAGTTTGTCATAATCATTTTTAAAATACTTACCATACCACTAAACATTTTCGCCGATTGCTTACATTTTTTCATTAAAACAATTATCAGCATGTAGCTCCACTAGGCATGTTCATCAAGCTCGGAAAAGGGTATATGTACACAGCAGTGATAATATTATCGATGACAGCCACATAGGTATTGTTTGTTTAATCATTTTATCTTTAACCACTCCCTCCATTTTTATTTATTCCGCATATTAGCTCTAGTCAAAGTCATACTTTTTAAACTTTCACTAAGTTTGTAGACAAAAATATTAACATTTACAATAAGAAATAAACACCATTAGATTCATTATTGAATATAGTTACACACCATATAAATTTGTTATTGGAAATGTTCATATTTTTTTCTATAAACTTTGTCAAAGTTTAAGAATTTTGAATAAAGTCAAATCTAATATGTGGAGTAAATAAAAACCGAGGTAGTGTATACCAATATATAGTTATTTTGGAACTGAAAGAACTTCCTCCCCTAAATCAGGCATAAACAAGAAGCATCAGAACCACCATCCAGGCAGTTCTTTTCATGACGGCGACCACTACAATCAAGAAGTTTCACAGGATAGAGTAGATTGGGCCACCAACTCTTCCGCTGACCTAATGACCCTTGTGTACTATAACGATAAGCTATTTTCCAGCATAGTACTAGCTTACGAGGATTGCACAGGAGTTTGTTTCTCACAATTAACGGACACTACTCCACCACCCATAGATCTATCATGCAAATCATTTGTGTCTTATCCATGGTCTTCCCCTTCAACGACACAAGCTCCCCCGCCCGAGTCAAGCAAAATCATTGCATTCTTCATCTCCAATGACCAGTCTGAAAACATGTCGAGGTAATATTCCATCAAAAAACACAAACATGTGATGTTCACTCATACTTATTAATTCATGCATCCTCCATCCACCTCCTTGTATACCAGGACATGGGTCGAGCACCCCACCCCCAGGCTCTTGATTTTGCAGGGGAATATTTTACGTGACCAGATCATCGGTAAAGAGGCTATAAGCCATGAATGCTTCACTCTAATTGTTCGCCGTTTAGCTATGATCGAATGCATCAATTCCAAAGATGGAGATTATGCAATTTGGCGAAAGCTCATCGAACCAGACTTTGCGGTACATCTCGACATGCTAGATTTTATATGATCATGAACTTTAATCCCCCCAGGATCTGAACCTCGGACAGTAACACAACTTGGTTGTAGACACTTGTCATCCGCAACATAGACCCAAAGTTCGCCGTCTCAGTCCAGATCGAACTACTAATGGAGAAACACATCGACCAGTGTCGAATAGTAGGTTACCTTTTTTTCCTCCCCCCCCCCAATGCTTGTTATCGTTATAAACAATACTCATCATCTCCCCCATTACAATGCAGTTCATCTTCCACGCCCCTCTGCATTATGGATGGTGCAGTTATATATTAGACATGTTGAGGAAGAGGATAGTCGTGCTCGACCCTCAAGCAGGCCCATTTGGTTTTACGACTAACAGAGTAAAGTTTCATGAACAAATCAGTCATTCTATCCATGCGGCATTCTTCAGATGTGTGGAATCCATCTTCTCAAGCTGGCCTTGCAGTCCTAATGGATGGACCAGAGAGTTCCCTACTTTGATGATAGAGAAAATCAAAAGGTTTGTCCATACGTTTCTATTATTTTGCGGCTTAGAACACATTATCATCATATTTTTCATGCCACCAGATGCTAACATTTCTTAGTATCATTTTCAGTGAGCAGTCCGGCATATATTCATTATTCATGGCGATGCACTATGACGGTGAGACACTCCTGAAACCGACTACTAAGGTTTGTAAAATGCACGAGAACTATTCAATCTATTCAAATAAATTCATTTAATCAAAACATTACGCATTTATCCTTTAGGACAACATATTTTGCTTTCGCCGAGCCATACTCCAGGATGTTATGAAGCTTGAGGATAACAAATTGGATGCTCCACACAAAGCATTGGAGCACATCAGATCAACTGTAATCAACTTGCAGTTTGTTTACATTTTTTCAGTTAGCAAATGAGAAATGTACCCCCTAGTCGGCTCATTAGTTTATCAAACAAGGTGATGAGGAATTTATGAAGCAGTTGTACCCCCTTGCCATATGTAATGTACTGTTGCATCAGTATCACCCAAATTCCTGCATCCCATACATCATTATCATTACCTTTCCTCTCAAACAAAATCCATGTTTAGCAACATATTGTCATTACCAACAGAACATAATTCATAGGAAAGCAACAAGCACAACACATGGTTTCATTCTCGACACGAGATATCAGAACATAATTCATAGCAAAGGAACAAACACAAACACAGCAGATGGTTACATCCTCTACACCATAATTCATAGGAAAGCTACCAACCATAATCCCATAGCACACCATCTCGCATGAAAGTTACATAACCATAAACTTAGTACAGACTACTTGGGAATCATCCCCCCATACGCATGAACATGCTAGCTCCGATCACAATGCAAGCCAGCAGCATCAAACTTTCGAATCATTCCCCAAGACGCATGAAAACGCTTGATCCGATCACAATGCAAACCAGTAGCAGCAAACCCAACAGACGCCGTTGTTGCTTCAACCTTGATATTGACAAGCGCAAGCTGTGGTATTCATTGTCTTCATCAGCAAGCACATCAGACGTTTGGATCCAAGTCGAAGCAGTTGCTTCAATATGCTCCAGGTTCGGGCTCTGCCAGCCGTGCACATTGCGGTCAAGTATTCTGTTGTGTGCTTCTAGAGACCACACGGCATTCCTCAGATCCAGCCGCAATTGTGTGAGAAACGGGCTTGTTTCTTCGTCAACCCACTGGAAGAAACCACAGCCGAAAGACTGTCGACCAAAAATTAACCTAGATATAAGCTTGCTTCTGGAAGAGATATGATTGCTGATCAAATATATACGATCGATATGACGAACTCACCCTCCCCTTGGGACAAGCCAGGTACCTTCTCCCTGGGTTCTTGTCGCTCCAGGAGATCCACATCGGTGCTTTCGCCCTCGGAGCACACATGCAATACTTTGCCGGCTCATATGCCAAATGAGCTTGCCGGTACGGAACCGGGGCGTGGCTCCCCCGGCGAGAAGAACCAGCGGTTGACCTTGCGTTCGAGGAGTTTGACATGGTGGCGATCTAGGGTTAGCAGCTTCTCCGACAGGAGGGGATTTTCTTGGGACAGTGGATGCGAGACCAGCTACCAGCATTTGATGCTGGAACCATATTTATGGCCACGTTGTAACGGCTCACCCTCGGGCCTGCTCGACCAGGTCGACCACATTTTCTGGCCTCACCCCGATCCGCCCTAACAGTGAGCACCACCACCACAGCCCAGCCCCACTAGTACATACATTTCCCTTGGCCGAAACAAGTGCATGCTCGTCGTGCCGGCCGAAGCAATCCGCTGGTAAACGCCCCAGTCATCGCATGCGCTACATGCATGCATGCACACCGGACAGTTGGCCATCTGCTGTCCATTATACTCGCCCCGCTTGCATACACCTGCACTCAGTACCGCACACACTCACATCACACAAGGACTAGTTCAAAGAAGCAAGAACCAAGAACCAATATATTTCACTCCTCAACAATGGCGGCGCACTCAAGTATATGCAACTGCTAGAAGTTTGGAATCCATGAGTAAGTTTGCAAGTTCTGTATAATTCATGTATTCATTCATTCATGCTCCATCACTTTTTCCTTGTTTTTCTAGAACCAAAAAAACTTATTTGAACATTTTTCTACGGTCTCCAGGGGTCACTTCTTGGTTTAGTTTTTCAAGCACACCAACTCATGGAAGAACTAAGCATTTTCCCAATGAAAGGTGTGAGCCATAAAACTGATAGTTTCGGCTCGTTGAATCATCTCCTGTCCTGACATCAAGAATGTCTGTAAACAAGTTTTGCTCGGTCGTATCCATGTTTAGCAAGTGCAAGAGAGATTTAGCCTGCCAAACAGGGTTCAGTGGCGTGATGGGTATTCAAATACTTTACAAGTTAAATCTCAAACTAAGCGCATACTTAATGGCAAGAGTTGATGCAGACAAGTCAAAAATTGCATTAGACGAAAAGAGGAAGCTAAAAATAATAGATACAGACTTCTCCAACTTTTTTGGTTTGCCAGAAGGGAGGAACCAAATTTTGGCCAGCACGGCAGAATTATCTCCAGCTTGCATTCATTTCGTGAAGGAAGCAGAGGCCATTAACGAGAAAGGACCACATAGCTTGAAGGCGGTTGAAAATATATTGGCTAGACCTATATCTGAAGAAAGCACAACCATGGACATAGCTTCATTCAAAATGGCATACATAGTTTTCTGTGTAGGCAC
Source organism: Triticum aestivum (assembly GCF_018294505.1). Lineage (NCBI taxonomy): Eukaryota > Viridiplantae > Streptophyta > Magnoliopsida > Poales > Poaceae > Triticum > Triticum aestivum. The sequence goes on along the minus strand of NC_057801.1, from coordinate 805,416,520 downwards.
TGTACTTAATCCCGGCTCCAAGCACGATCACAGCTTTATTGATTATTGGTCAGCCCTACGAGACCCGACTGAAATAAACATCTATAATTGGTCTGCTTACGGAAAAGATAATCTAATCAGAGGTGCAACCAGATTCCAAGCCGACACGAAGGCGAATTTGACCGCCATAAACATTACTGGATGTCATCTGTATCTGCAGGTACAACAATTATTATTTTCTTGCACACCACATATATGAAAAATGCTAAAAAAAATTTGCCGTTTCATGTTCTTGTAGATGAGTACACTTGACAAGATATCGGTTTCATCTAAACTCATACGCCAAGGTGTTTTGCCAAGGGTTAGTTGTTTTGACCAGGACACCATGCTGAAAGCAATTGATGCGATCAGCACGCACATTGGCGGTGAGACCTCATTCTGTGGTGAAAATGTGAGTTAATTCCCACATCATTGTCATCGTACATTGGTTTGCCACCAGTCGAAACATATATGGATAATGTTTATGTTTTTTTCTTATTACCGAATTTAATATTTATTAATAGCAACTCATTCCTGTTAAATTTTAATTGAATGCAGTGCGACTTGGTTTCTTTATTTGAAGAAGAACATGTGCCAGATGATGTAGACATCATAAAGTGCAAAAAAATAAAGCTGGGCATGTCTAACTTTTCAAGAGACGGCTCCAACATTCATATGCAGTCACCACAGTTCCGCCAGCCTATAGTACTCGTTTTAACTCAAAGAACCGGGCCAAGGGAATTTGCTAGTCACCTAACTAACAATTACCCCGTTTTAGTAACTATAACAAATATGTCTACAGTTTTATTGTACTTAATACCACAACCTTCAATTGTGTTCCTTTCACTTACCATATTGCCACATATGCAGTCAGCTGATAACATGGGCATCATACTTCGCGAACACAATGCACGAGATAATGAATCAAACCCAGGTATCCATGATATCATTCGTCGATAAAATGGTTGACGATATGGCAAAAAATTGCACCTGTTGCAAATTCCACGGGAGGTTAGAATGCGTGCTAAAACAACCCAAAACGCGTTTAGGTAAAACATCGAAATCAGTACTACAATATACATCCTAGTTAATTATCAATTTACTAACTATTCTTTTCCATCCTTTATAACAACAGAAAAGGAATTCACAACTCTGTAAATTGCATGTTCCCGGCGAATAGCACTAGACAGTCCGCTAGCGAGACCAGTTCAACTGCTCGCAGTGCTTCGAAGAGGAGTCGTTTACCCGACCAGCATAGTGGCGGCGCTGGATCTGATAGCCTGCTTTCCATTCCTTCTCACGGTATTTTTTTCCATCCCCTCAATTTGATATATTTTTTCATTACTAATGATTTTACATGCACTTCATCAGCTAAGCAACCCTTCAGGAAAATAAGTATAGAGCAACCTAACTTCGAGACCACACATGATGGCACACAAAGAAGCAACAAATGTAGTATGGAACGAGCAACCTCTAACGCCCATGTAGAAGCGAAGGAGAAACTCGACCTTTTTATAGACGACCTAATAGCTTTGATGAACATTGGTTACCAAGATTCACAATCTGAAGATACATCAACAGTTAGATTCGGTCAGTGCTCCGACATCATGATAGAGAAGGTCGACATCACAGTTAGTTTGTTTGCGAAGGACCCATGGTCATTGGGATCATGCCCGCCAGTTGCCCATCCAACCGTCGCAAAAGCTGTTGAGAATTGGATTTCCGCCGCCACAGCAGCTACATTAGCAAGGCATGTAACATCAATTTTTGTTTGCATTAATTTTACGAAGGGTCAAAAATATTAACACATTTTTGTCCTTGTTGCATAATGCAGGGTTTGGTTTGATCACCCCACCCCCAGGTTATTGCGTATCGATGGTATAACTGTTAGGAAGGAAATCAGAGGGGGGGACAAACTTTGCCACGATTGCTGTACATTACTATGCAGGCGGATTTGCCAGGTTGATATATGTAATTCCATAGTTGGGAAGATGAAAGTGTGGCACAAATTCATGGAACCAGATTTTGCGGTACGTCAAGAATCCAGCTGTGAAAAAAATCAACAGGTCACGTTGGCAGATTACCGAAGGGCGACCCGGTACGAAATCATGAGGCTGGAAGGAAACAAGTCAGGGGTACCTATAGATACACTGGAGAACATCAAGCAGTCTTTCATAGTGATGTAAAACTAGTATGGAATTTGGCAATGTTTCCACTTTGCAGTATAATTTGTACACAATGATTTATTTTGAATTTACCAACTATCCATGCTTCGAAGATATTCATGTCTGTCAAGTGCCAATGTTTACTTTTTATCGCCATTGAATATATTGGCAATAACAAGTACTGTATTCACATATCTCATCTGCCATTAATATAACTCCAAAATGCAATCATAAATATCATTATCCATTTGTTAATAATTTTGGAGTGCCCCATAAACCGTTTCTTCTATATAACAAAAACAGAACGCTATATAATTATTTTCTGTCTCATATTCATTTTTTATCGCCACCAAGCCATAATATGGACTAACAATATGTAGTTATCCATACATCCACTTCTTATTCATCATTTAATATATTAGCAATAGATATTCCTAAAACAAACAATTACGACGGGTAAAATTTAGATGTATGGAGGAAGTATAAATAAAATGGATGACACGCCTTCTACATTTTTGCAGATACCACCTAAATCATGAATTTTTAACCTTGCGCAATAGTGGTACAAATACTCTTGAACACAAATAATTACGACGGACACAATTTATAACTATGTAAGACATATATGTAAAATGGATACCCCGTCTTGCATATTCTTGCAGATACCACCTAACTAAATTTTAGCGCGCCCCCTAACCCGTAGCTCACAAAGTTGATAGGTGCGAAGCACACAATATTTTTTATTTCATTATCTTTCCCTCCCACCAATCAATGCCAATGAATTTTTATAGTTGAATCCAGTTTTTGCACAAGGACTCTATTCCCCTAAAGTATCCAGAATGGTTTCCCCACTACAACAACATGAATTTTTCCATATCTTGAAATGTATCACAATGAGTTTTTGCACCATCATAGTTCGGGAAGAAAACAATTGTTATTTTTTAATATATTAGGAATAACAAATACCGACGTCAATTTTCTTACCAGCTAGTAATATACACCCAACCAGGCAAACAAAATTATTATTATCAATTTGTTTAATACTTTTGTTGCCCCAGTAAATTGTTTTTTCCTACATAACAAAAGCAGAACGTTATATATTTAGTATATGTCTCATATTATTATTCTTATCAACTACCACCCATAATATGGACTAACAATATGTACACACATAATAGGTATCCACACTTGCACTCCCTAACCATAAATTATTGAAGCCAAAATATTTACTGTCACCATATATTGCAGAACAACAAAACTATTCCAAAGTAAACAATTACGACAGGCACAATATATAAATAACAAACAGTATTTCAGGATAGTACCCCGCGTCTTCGACATCTTGTCTCTTACCGCTTCGCTGAAGAAAAGGTTTATTTTACCGGTTTGCTCTACAAAGTAGCAAACAAGTTTATCATTAACCCGTAGTAAAATGAAGTGTGCATGTTTTCGTGAAGCAAATTATATGGATTTCATCATCCCCCCCCCCCCCGCCCTCCCAATGAATATCGATAGGTCAACCAAATTTATGCACAAGTATTGAGTAAGGAAAACATTGGAAAATAAATAATATCCATCAACTTGCTTACAAGTTCAACATAAACTGAATCCGATCACAAGGATGTTTTCATCATCATAGTTTAATTAATAAAATCCTAGCACTGTAGTACATATCGTATTAGAATATTTTTTATCATCATAGGGTTATTAAAAACGCAAGGAAAAAAATGGTAATACATATCATATTACAAGGTTATTTTCATCATGACATATTTATACGAAAATCAAAGCCAATGAAATATACAAAATGCACATCATATTAAAAGTATTTTCTCACCATATTTTTTTAATAGAAGCCAATCAATGGAACAATTCAAATGCAATCCATATTACAACAATATTTTCATCATCATGTAATTATAATAAAAAACCAAGCAATGAAAAATTCAAAACCGGCATCATATCCATATGTAAGGGGAACATTTTGTAGAATATACAACGGCCATGAAATTTAAATTGCATTGTTTAGTCCGTCCAAATAATTTAAAACAACGTCTATCAACTTTATGTGCAACAAACAAACAACTATTCAAAACCCCCTTAAAATTTTCAAATTTGGCTGCAGTAAGAGCTATTAATTAAACAACAAGTCACATGCAAAATATGAGACCTAGAATTGTAATCAAAGCCTACACAAATTTCACATATGATTGATTTGTCACGATAACGTAGAACAAAATTTTGTATCAAATATCAAAATTCTTTGATTTATTATTTTCATCATGACATATTTATCAGAAAATCAAAGTCAATGAAATATACAAAATGCATATCATTTTGAAAGTATTTTCTCACCATAAATTTTTTAATAGAAGCCAATCAATGGAAAATTACAAATGCAATCCATATTACAACGATATTTTCACCATATATAATTATAATAAAAAACCAAGCAATGAAAAATTCAAAATCGGCATCATCTCCATATGTAAGGGGAACATTTGTAGAATATACAACGCCCATGAAATGTAAATTACTTGGTTTAGTCCGTCCAAATAATTTAAAACAACGTCTATCAACTTTATGTGCAACAAATAAACAACTATTCAAAACCCCCTTAAAATTTTCAAATTTGGCTGCCGTAATTTCACATGTGATTGATTTGTCAGCATAACGTAGAACAATCTTTTGTATCAAATATCTAAATTCTTTGATTTATAAGTTTGCTTCAGTTTACTGATCATCAACCTTTAGCCAATCAAAGCCAATGTAATATACAAAATACTCATCATATTAAAAGTATTTTCTCACCATATTTTTTTAATAGAAGCCAATCAATGGAACAATTCAAATGCAATCCATATTACAACAATATTTACATCATCATGTAATTATAATAAAAAACCAAGCAATGAAAAATTCAAAATCGGCATCATATCCATACGTAAGGGGAACATTTTGTAGAATATACAACGGCCATGAAACTTAAATTGCATTGGTTAGTCCGTCCAAATAATTTAAAACAACGCCTATCAACTTTATGTGCAACAAACAAACAACTATTCAAAGCCCCCTTAAAATTTTCAAATTTGGCTGCAATAAGAGCTATTAATTAAACAACAAGTCACATTGCAAAATGTGACACGTAGAATTATAATCAAAGCCTACACAAATTTCACATATGATTGATTTGTCACGATAACATAGAACAGAATTTTGTATCAAATATCAAAATTCTTTGATTTATTATTTTCATCATGACATATTTATCAGAAAATCGAAGCCAATGAAATATACAAAATGCATATCATTTTGAAAGTATTTTCTCACCATAATTTTTTAATAGAAGCCAATCAATGGAAAATTTCAAATGCAATCCATATTACAATGATATTTTCATCATCATATAATTATAAAAAAACCAAGCAATGAAAAATTCAAAATCGGCATCATGTAAGGGGAACATTTGTAGAATATACAACGCCCATGAAATGTAAATTACTTGGTTTAGTCCGTCCAAATAATTTGAAACAACGTCTATCAACTTGATGTGCAACAAATAAACAACTATTCAAAACCCCCTTAAAATTTTCAAATTTGGCTGCAGTAATTTCACATGTGATTGATTTGTCAGCATAATGTAGAACAAATTTTTGTATCAAATATCTAAATTCTTTGATTTATAAGTTTGCTTCATTTTAATGATCATCTACCTTTAGCCAATCGACCAGTTTCAGCATATGATGGAACAACCAAGCATACACAATCTCTGTTTTCCCATACATAACAATACAAAGTATACCAGTGAAATAAGAACCACACCAGCACAAAGACTGTTTCAAGACTACAAATATATCTGCCTCCTGAAGACTACAGAAATGTTCCACAACTCTTAGAATGGCTTCCATTTCTATGAACTAACTCCCATTTTAAAATTTTCCCACGAAAAGTAAGCATGTGCTTATTAATCATCATCATCTATGAACTAAACCCCCAATTCTATCAACCAAGCTTATCCACTAGCAATTCAATTTACCACCAGTCCAATAGGAAGCACACTAGTAGAATAAGTCTTGCCATACTACAAATATATAGTACAATAAGGTGTCATTTTGTTCCATAGGAGATCATACTAAAAAATATATTACAGTACTACAAATATAAGTTTTTGCGACAAGCTAGAACAAAGCTGTCTTTAGGGAATTATGAAAGCATAGGTAATAGGATTGAAGCTTGATCAGCATGACCACCAGAAGCATTTGACGTCGCCGTTCATGAACGGAAAAGGAAACCTGGCTTCTCACCAACGTTGCCTTCCATCGTCAAGACTTGGTATGCCAACATCTTGCGCTTCCGGGCAAGATCCAACTTCAAAGGACGCACGACAAGGAAAAGAGTCTCTTTTAAGTAACGGTTTTGTCCAAACAGTCATCCAATATGAAATTTGACATGAAAAAAATGTCATAGAATTTTACCTCAGTCATATCATTATCTAGGCCATCACAAGTGAAGTGCCCTACGTAGTGCCACAAATAAGCACCTGATGCCGATCTTTTACCAGAACAACAACACTGATCAGAAATAAGTTTCATAGTATGTCAGTACATTCTTTAAACATCAACAGCTTACTTTGAACACGGCGGGTGCATGTTGTTGTTGAAGCGAATGTTCCACTCTGCTGGATCCAGTGTCCACCCCTCACTTCCGAACAGCCCCCAGCCTGAGCCATACCATCAAACATGAGCTCAATCGTCGCCCCGTGATTGGCGACATACGTTGCTTCATTAGCCCTTGTGTTCACTGGATCAAGGATGTGTAGGATCTTGTCACGCATGTCAAAACCATACCCATTCCAAGTATCCTCTAGTTGTACCGGAGACAATATCTACAAGGAACGACAATTTGAGTCACATATCTATATTAATCACAGTAGTAAATGGTGGATATGTATACCGCAAAGTAAAGTACAAATGTTTATGAAACTCACCAGCCTGGTGTGCATTGGTCCAAAGCCATGCCTTTTCGGTGTCAACAAGGTACGGATGTACTGGAGGTCTCTATTAGCAGCATTTGTGACGGTGAAGTTCATCTTCAAAAAGAAAACAAGAACAACCAAATTACTACCAGATAGATAAAACAAGTGCATTCAACATTCTTGCGTTTCTCTAGTTTACATACCCATAGTTGTACCGACACAAACATCGTCCAGTCTGGACCCTCAACCCCCCCCCCCCCTCATGGCTATCTCTTTTTCATTGAAGCAACGAACATCTGTCTCCATCACATCCAAATCAAATGCCACATTGTGATTGTACCTAGCCTTGAAGTTTTCTCCATTCATTCTAATCATGTACGGAGCGTCATGATGAAACCAAATTCTGCAAGAGAAAAAACATTCATAACAAGCAATGTTAGGAAATCATTGGATGTATTTATTTCTTTGAAATACGTAGGAACTATCGGGACATACTTTTTGTTTTCAGGGCTTTCACACTGCTGCACGGATTCATAGCATGCAAGTGACACTTCTTCGGAAACCTCAGTGTGGCGCAACCCCGTGTCAAAAGGGGAGAATGCAAACACAACAGGTTGTATAACTTGGGGCATCTCTGCCAGATGAAACCACATGAATTAATTTAATACTTCACATGACATATAAAGACCACAAACAGTTTTATCATATTGATAGTTCTAAGCATGAGCTGAACTAATCACCTGGCATCATGAGCGCATCAGGTAGAGGTGCCAGCTGGCAAGCAGATGCAAATGCTGCCCCCATATATGTTAGTGGACTTGAACGCCCAAGTTGTGGCAGATTCATCCCAGCACGTGCACTCTCTGGGTATGAATCGAATGCTGGTCCAGCTGAACTAGACCCAGTGTCTAAGTTTACCACACCTGCTTTTGTAATCAGGACAACACGAATTATATGTCAGTAAAACAGATAGTATTAATAAACAGACTATTCAGTATCAATGTATGCCATACATACCATCCATTGGCACATTTGGTGTAGCAAAACCAACAGACCTTGAAACTGGCACCCAAGCCTCTCCTGAAAGCATGCACTGAAATGGTTCAGCCATTGTTGAAGAACAACCAATCATGCCTGTTTATTATACTTCAATTAGTCAAAATCCAAAAATTACACTATGTATTTGGTAGCACTATGCACTCACACTCACCCACACAATTGTCATTACTGTTTTGCAGGCAATCAGATGTGGTCTTCTTATTGTTATCACCTAAAGAGCATTGCGTCGTCTCAATGTCGACCACCACTTCTGGAAAAGGAAATTTTAGTGTAATCATTATTGTTACCTTTGAGTCATTTAAAAAATTACTTTAATTCCAAATACTAATATATTTTCTTAATTCGACCTTTAATGCTAACCCTCTTGTCCTTAATAAATTTTAGCTTTCATAGAAAACTTAGTTAAAATACCAAATGTCCTATAATAATCATATATCGAGACTGTTGCCTCTTTTGCATGTAAAAAAATGTATGTAGTAAATTGTCTAAAATCTAACTAATGTTTTTTTAAAAAAAATAATCGAAAGCACGGAAAGGAACAACATTTTTTGCATTTAGGACCATAACACGCACGCAACTATAGCATACAAATTCAAGTGTGCAGGAGCAGCTGTTGTAAAATGGGACTGGTCATGTTATTCTAGTTCCAAAATTCAAAATATGGAAGCACCAACATGTATGCACTAACACAGCTAGAAACAAACGAAACAAATCTGGTAATCCCATATTAACCTGACAGGACATCACCTATAACTGGAATAAGTTATTTTTAATAATAAATGACATAATAACAAGCATATTAGTTCATCTAGGAATCTATGAAAATCATTAAAAAATTACAATCATCAAGGAGAAAATTTTCCTTACAAAAATGTTCAACAGTGGGAGATGTGATTATTTGTATGTAGACAACACTTTGTTGAAGTAACATCATTTTTTCACATTTCAATATGCATGTATACATGCTTAATATAAAATCTTATATGCAAGAACACCATATCTGTTTGAAATAAAAAAATGATAAACAAGTTTTCATGTGACTCCATGTTGCTAATCCAGACAATGTCTTCTTGTTTTGCACATGTAAACAAAGTTGGATTATCGAATAATTGCAATTATATTTTTTTTCTGCTACTAGGGGTGCTATGAAAAGCAATTACTGACTCAAAACCAGTTAGGTGCAATTAATTATTATGAAAATCTCTGTATGCATGCTAAACAAAACAACATATCGTCACAAATGTTTTTTTCATAGCGAAGTATGGATATATATATTAACATTTATAAACCAAGATAGATCATGCATAATACATCCTTTTGGTGAAGGACATAAATCAAAATTTGAATTTTTATCACCTTTCCCCTTGTTGTCACGCATCGCTCGCGCCCCTGCACGCAGCATTATTTTCATCAGTTTAGATTGCCATTCAAAAGAACAATGCATTTTTCTTGATGCTGAATAAAAAAATTGTACTATTTGAAACATTAGTACATAATTGCCATTATTTACCAGAGTAACGTGTACCATGGTAGTTATGGTTGTACATGTGTCGATCCCCATCTCCAAAGGCACCCTCCATCCCTGACAGAGCCTTCTCAACTGCAAAACATAGACATTACTAGAGCATCAAATATATATAGTTACGAACAAGTTAATAAGAACTTGCAGTTAATAATGCATCTTCTGCTCAAGGCCGTAGAATCATGGTTTTCCTGCCCCTGCTAGCTGGAATGCATCACGCAAACCATTGTTAACTTCCTGAACGATCCCCCTGGTGAGCATATGCATGCGCCTGCGATTCCCTTCTGCTATGACCGCGTCCATCTGAGCACGCAGGCTTCTGCTATGCCTCTCAGAAGCTTCAAGTTCCTTCCCCAACGTCATCAACTTGTAGTCAGTCTCCGCATCAATCATGGCCATCTGTTGCTGCAGCACTCTTTCAGCTATATCACTTACTTGTCAAACACATAGCATTAATAGATGAACAAAGTTTTTCGATTTCACGGCAGAACATTTTGTGCCTAAACAATGTATGTGTCAGCACTGGTAGTTACCATCTTTTTGAAAGCCTCCATATCAGGACCTGGTTCTCCACCCACCCCACCTCCAGTACTCCCTGCATCGCTGTCGTGATCAGCACCAGAGCTGTGCATCTCTGTTGGTACCGCTCCATGGCCACCACCAGCTCCCATGCAGCTTTCCGAATGTTCTTGCCCCTGCGCACGAACGGCAGCAACATTAATTACACATTTGATTTTTTCCATTTATAGAAACTATTAATAAAACCAAGAATGTACGCGCCCTCACTCGGAGACAACAATAAATTTCAGGTGGTGCATAACGCCTGATGATTCTTTTTAGTCTGGACTGGCCGTAGGCAGCGATCCGCGGTTCTGCTAGGGTGACGATCTCGCTCGGCAAATACTCGCAAGAATCGCAAAATAGAATCTGGTATTTGATAGAAGCAAAGCTCAGTACTCTCCCAAACAAACTGATGGAAAGTTTATTTGTTGTTTTGCTGTTAAACGCAAGTATTACCTGAGGGATTAGCATGCACCCTTCAAGGACGATTCTTGCGTGGCCACGCTCGAGGCTGCGGCGTGCACGTCTAGTGCCGTGTCTGAGACCCTCTACGATGTACTCCGTTACATCGTACTTGTCTATTTCATCCGGGAACTGAACCATGTACAAAATCTCGTCCGCTACCTTGGCATACGGATCTTGAGGGGCTAGGAATGTTGAGAACGCTAACATTGTATATGCGACCTTTATTTTTCTCCTAACTGTCGGAGTAATTACTTCTCTTCTTGCATTTTGAAGAATCTTCTTCAAACGCAAAATCGAAATAGAAGCACATTTTGCATAATCATTCCCAAGCAGCTCGTGCACTCTCTCAAGCACCTCTAGTCTATTACGGAAACACATCCTACGTAAAACACGATTGCGGCCACCACCTCCAACTAGTCCAAGTATTCTACGGACTTCTCGTGCATTTATATCCCTATAATGACCACCTCCAACAGCACCCACACCCCCACCGGACGAATGCTCTCGTGGAGCGGAGATACGCCTCCTCGCCGCGTCTTTGGCCGGGCCAAAGAACCCCCTCCTCATCTCCAACTAGCTACCCTGCTCTCTCCTCCCCCGCTAGCTACCTTACACTCTCTCCCTAGCAGTGCACAGCAAGTACCTATGAGCAATGGTGTTCGTCTTGAAGAAGGCAGCTGGTGGTAATAAGAGAGGAGGGAGAAAGAGGAGGTCGGGGTGGGGATGTATTAATGGAGGGCAGGAACGAGCAGCCCCCTGCTCTGGCACAGCATGCATCGGTATTGATAGCCGGCTAGATTTTGCAGGATCTCACTAAGCCACCTCTCCACGCTGACGCACAGTGTGCATTGCTTCCCACCCACCACACGCCCATGTTTATTGCTGCTGCCATATCGCATGCAACGGTACAGCAGCCAGAGCCTTTTGTTTCGGCCTCGTCCATGCTCGCAGACCAAATGACATGTCGCGCACAAACCAGCAGTGAACGAACATTCCGACTACTGGTCCCAACCAGGAGTTTCGAATATATCCAAACGCGTAGATTTTGCGGTCGGACGTGTTGTGAGGCGACACGTGTTTTCAGGAAACGTTTTTTGTTCTTTCCCAACTAATTGATTTTTTATTTTTACAGTACGGATGTATTTTAGACAAAAAAATTCACGATCTAATTTATTAAGTTATATATAGCCACTTACTATCTGACAATCTTGATTTCCTTGCTATCACCAACGGTACTGGCTAAATTTTTTTCGTCATTTTATCCCATTCTAATTCATTAGTTGTAACACTCATAGCACGTCATAAACCATTTATGTTGTCTGTAGACCGTTTTGTTAAGAACGAATGATACAAATCTCTCGTTGCCACCCATGCCGATGACGCCGACACTACTAGGGAAAACCCTATACACAGAATCTTAGCAGCAGCACTGCTAAAAAAGGAGCGCTGCTGCTAATTAGCAGTAGCGCGGGTGTGGAAAACGCGCTACTGACAAGTGTTTAGCAGTAGCGCGCTCTGTGTAACACGCGCTGCTACAAATATCGACCGAGAGTGCCCCCTCACCTCCATTTAGTAGCAACGCGGTATCGCTAGCAGCGCTATTGCTAAAGCTGTCGTAGTAGCGCGGTTTTTCTGAGGTCGCTGCTGCTAATTTTCAAATTGGACACACTCTTTGTCCCGGTTAGCAGTAGCGCTTCTGACAAAAGTGCGCTGCTGCTACTTTCTTATCAGCAGCGCGTTTTACGTTCCGCGCTACTGCTAATCCGCACCAACCCACCACCTTTTCCCCACCGTCCCCCCCTCCCCCTCCTCTCTTCCCTTTCCCCTACCTCCCACATGCTCCCACTCTCACTCTTCTTCTTCCTCAATACTTCTCCCCCATTACTCTCTCTCTTCTATCTACCTTTCTCTCTCTTCATTACTCCTACCTAACTACATCACCTCCATTAATGCATCTCCTTTCTCTTTTTCCTTCCCCTCCACTAGTTGAAGTTGTCTCCTCCCAAGTTAGGTAGCTAGGTAGATGTAGGATTTAGTTAAGTGACCTATTTGCCCCCTAATTAGGTCTATGTTTGTCAAGAAGAGCTTTGTGCACTTTTGATCTCCCTACAACATCATCTCCATCGTGTGCTCGATCTCGAGATAGGTGATGAAAATTTCATGCTTTTGCAAAATGGAAATATATTTATGTGTGTGATATGTTTGTGGAAATTGTGTGTGTGGCATGAGTTGACGCCAAATTGTGCTTTTGAGTTGCCTATGTTTTGCCGAAATGTCGATTTATTTCCGTTTCGGTGAATTCCGGGCAAACTCTAGATCCATATATGTCCTATTTTTAGGGAAGGTCATGCCGAATTTTTGTATGACTTTGATGCATGCACGCATTTTTATAATCAATTTGTTTATTATTACCGTGTAGAGTTGACGATGGTCGGTGGAACGATGGTGGAAAGGTGGTTGCGGTCGGCGGTGCAGGACAAGAAGGAAAATAACCGGACAGAGGTTTTATGTCCGTGTCGAAAATGCAAAGGAATAGTTTGGCTCGACCCCTATGACGATGGTCGTGTCGAAGCGCACCTGCTCATGACTAGTTTCATGGATGGCTATACTCGGTGGATAACTGAAGATGAGGATGACGATGTTGAGGATGCCGACGGGGCAGGCAATGATGACACGGGGCAAGACGAAGAGATGATCGATAATGGCGGCAAGGAAGAGGCCGGACATGGCACTTGCTCACGATATAATTTATCAAAAACAGACATCACCCATATATTGAGATTATGCCCAATACGGTTGCCCTCCCCCGGTGGTATCAAACCCCACCCGAAGGCCAACCGCACCCTAGCGGACTCAACGCCACCCAGATTCGGCTACCTACCAACGAGTTATCACAAAGACCTAAAATACGGATTATGTTTTCGCCAATAACATTCGGCCATCTGCCACCTAAGATTATCGTTGTCATGAAATTAATTTTGCTGATGACATTTTTGCTCTCAATATAGTCACATAATTCATAGGAGCTATGGAATCCAACACATGTGGAGGACAGCAGTTTCAACTCCATGTAATCATTTAAGTACCACCGACATGTGGCCGTGGTGTCAGCATGAGGCCGTGGTGTCGTCGGATATGATGTAATCGTTTGAAAGAGGTAACCACCACAATCACATCAATTTCTATAATGTATCGTTATCTAATGCACAGATGTTTCTTTGGACAGAGGTTTTCCGGTCACCTAAATTGTTTCGCAAGCATCTTTTCCAAACCTAAGTTGCCACACACTTGGAGGTATGATTGTGTGTAACCCGCACAATCCAGTATCAAATACGGAAAAAAATACCTACCGCACGACATCATCCATCCAATAACTGATCAAATTTTTTATCCCCTCTCACACATTTCGACCTATAACAGGACTTACTAATCTTCCGTTCCAACATAATCATTATTATTTAATAAATTTATATTTCCATTTCACCTTCTAATAAATTTTAGCAATTTATTTCGCAACATACTTCCAAGAAACGCCAATATATATTTTGCAATTTTAAACTCTGAAAAAAATATTTTAGATACTTCACTAAACATTATAGCACCACAGAACTTATAAATTTCTAAGACAAATAGGAGACCACAACACAAGATGAGTTAAAGTCACGAGCTATAACCACACTCACTAAACGATCAACCTATCACAATAATTGCAAGCTACAGTGGCCGGTCCTAGTTCTGCGGAGGAGACGCTTTTGCAAGGACTTGGTCGTACACCTGATCCATCCATACTGGGGCCTAGGCCTTCGGTGTCTGCACCAGCACGCAGGAAGAAACCGCTACCGCCTAATTTCACACCAAGGAGAAGTGCCCGGCTGTGCAAGGCAGCTGGTGCCCGCAAGATGGGGCCGGTGCAGCGTGCCCAAACTGTCCTGCTTCGACAGATGGGAGTTATTCAGAAGGAGGAACAAGTTTCTGACGAAGCTCTAGATGAGTACATCAAGTTGTTCGACAAGCCGCTGGCGCCTCATCATGTCAAAGCGGTCATCGCTCTCTTTGCCCCTGGAGAAGTGGACTTTGACGAACCAATGCAGCCAGGTTTTGGTGCTTTCTCCCTTCCTGATGCTGTGGAGCCATGTGGTGCTTAGGTGTGAGTGCGGGGTTGCTGTGGTCGTTGGGTTTATGTTATGGCTATGTCACTAGGTATGTTAGTGTGGAATGTTAGGGGGCTTAATAACCCTGCTAGAAGGTGCTCGATCAGATTGTTCACTCAGTCCTACAATGTTTCTTTAGTTTGTTTTCAAGAATCTAAGATGGCAATGTTGGATGCCACTGTGGTTTGCGAGACTTTGGGCCCTGCTTTTGATGGGTTTGATTTTCTGCCAGCGGATGGCACGAGGGGTGGCATGATGATGGCCTGGAAATCTGATAAGTTGCGAGTCTTCAATGTTCAAAAGGATGAATTTATGCTCTCGGCACAAGTTGTGTCCTTGGAAGACGGCAAAGAATGGCTGGTGTCTTCTGTTTATGGGCCTCAGGGTGACAATGACAAAATAAGGTTTCTGGAGCATATGGTACAATTTGGTGATCAAGTGCGCTTGCCGTGGATCGTTGTGGGTGATTTCAATTTGGTATGCTCTGAGCTTGAGCGCAGCTCTGGGAGAGGGAACAGGAGGCTTATTTCCAAATTCAGACACACCATAAACAGACTCGGGCTTCATGATATGCCTTTGATGGGTAGGCGGTACACTTGGTGCAACCAGCAGGAGCAATCTATAATGGCGAGGCTGGACAGAGTGTTTTTCAACAACGATTGGGAGGATATTCACCCCATTAGTGATCTGTTACCGCTAAGCTCGAATATTTCAGATCACACGCCCTTGCTCCTCGCTTGTTCAGCCGCTAGGCCGCGGGCTGGCCGCTTTCGCTTTGAAAATTTCTGGTGCAAACTTCCAAGGTTCTTGGACGTAGTTAAGGAAGCTTGGGGACAGGAAGTTCTTGGTTGTGACCCGATGAAGATTCTGAGTATCAAGTTGCAGCGCACGGCGAAAGCATTAAGAAGTTGGGGTCAGAGGAGCATGAGCCGTCTTAATCTTCAGTTCCAGATTGCGAGCGAAGTCATTTTGCGACTGGATACGGCACAAGAGGTCAGGCCTTTGTCGGAGGAGGAACGCAAGCTGAAAGCTTTTCTAAAGGGAAAATGTTTGGCTTTTGCCTCCCTGGAAAGGGTGCGCCTTCGGCAACGCGCGAGGGTGCGTGATCTTAAGGAGGGGGATGCAAACTCCAAGTACTTCCACATGAAGGCTAATGGGAGACGCAGAAAACACTTGCTTCCGTATCTCAAAGCGGGTAACCAGACAGCAACGGTTATAGAGGACAAGTTGGATTTGGCTAGGAGCTTCTTCAGTAGTTTGATGGGCGCTCCGGACCGCCGAGGTCACACTATCTGTCTTGAAGAGTTGAACTTGGGGCAGCTTTCTCCGGAGATGGCAAATAGTCTAGAAGGTGCGTTCACGGAGGAGGAGGTCAAGAAGGTTATCATGGACATGCCCTCGGATAGAGCTCCGGGTCCGGATGGGTTTTCTGGACTGTTCTTCAAGAGATGCTGGGAAATCATTGCGAAGGATTTTATGGCCTTTATGAAGGCGTTGTATGATGGACGCTTCTTCTCCTTCGGTGAGCTGAACTCTTCCATCATAACTCTCTTGCCGAAAAAATCAGAGGCTCTGGAGATGGGTGACTTTCGACCCATCAATCTGATTCATGGGGCTGCCAAGATTTTTGCAAAAGTGCTTGCGGTTCGGGTGGCACCTTTTCTCCCAGATCTAATATCACAGGCTCAGAGTGCTTTTATCTGCAAGCGCAACATGCATGAAAACTTCAAGTTCGTGCGCAACACAGCTAGATGGCTCCATCAGAAGCGTAAGTCAGCAGTGTTAATGAAAATTGATATTTCCAAAGTGTTTGACACTTTATCTTGGGAGTTCCTCCTTGAGGTGTTGAGGATGAGAGGCTTTGGAAGACGCTGGTGCTCCTGGATTTGTGGTCTACTATACACTGCATCTTCGTCAGTTCTCATCAACGGAGAATTAAGTCAACCGTTTTCCTTGGGTCAGGGAGTTAGGCAAGGAGATTCGTTATCACCTGCCCTTTTCATCCTTGCCATGGACACGCTGCATGGCATGTTGCAATGGGCGGTGCAACACCGGCTGCTCTCTGACTTTGGGTGCAATCCGAAGATGCCGAGGGCTTCCATATTTGCAGATGATGCAGTGCTGTTTTTCAGGCCAGTTCACACAGACCTTCAAATCATATCCTCTATTCTAAAGCTCCTTGGAGAGGCCACGGGTCTGAGAATCAATATGCAAAAGAGCACGATCACCACTATCCGTTGCGACGAAGGGGTAGCCGCGGTGGTGGAGGAGCACTTTCAGTGCAGGAGGCAACAATTCCCTATACGATACCTGGGCCTTCCTCTTACCATCTATCGGTTGCGACGTCAAGATCTGCTTCCGCTCATTGACAAGTTCTCGGATAAATTGAAGGGGTGGAAGCCGAGGATGCTAGCTGCTGCGGGCCGCCTGACTCTAACTCGCACGGTACTCATGGCCTTGCCTATTCATCTGATGGCTGTGCTTCCCATGCCGGCATGGGCCATTAAGATCATTAACAGGCGATGTCGAGGGTTTATATGGAAAGGGGAGGAGGAGATCAATGGTGGCCGTTGTCTGATGCCTTGGTCTAGAGTTTGTTTGCCTCTCGAGGTGGGAGGGCTCGGTATTATTAACTTGAAGTGGTTCGGCTTCGCTCTAAGATGCAAGTGGCCTTGGTTACATTGGGACTCTGAAGTGAGACCGTGGCAGCTGATCCAAGATGAAACGGAGAAGGAGGTGCAGGCCATGTTCTCCGCGGCCTGTCACATCAGCTTGGGTGACGGCGAGTCCGCGAGGTTCTGGACGGATAACTGGCTCCCTGATGGCCGTTCAATTGCTAAGTTGGCTCCAGCTTTGCTCTCCTTTGTCAAAAACAAAAATAGATCTGTAAGTGAGGCCTTGCAAGACAGGGCCTGGATCAGCGACATATTTGGAGGTTTGTCTCTCATGGCCATGGGCCAATACCTGAGGGTCTGGGATCTTATTCAAGACACTTCATTAACCAGGGGAATGAGGGATCGACCGATTTGGAAATTGACACATGACCTGCAGTTTTCGGTGAAGAGTGCATATCAGATGTTCTTCTTAGGGAACACTCGGTTTGCTTGTTATAAGCCAATCTGGAAATCCAAAGCGCCGCCACGCTGCAAGTTTTTTATGTGGCTTGCTGTTCATAGAAGGTGTCTGACGGCTGATAATTTAGAAAGAAGGAACTGGCCATCCAACGGAGTTTGCCCCCTGTGTTCCTCTGAACCTGAAACTTGCTCGCACTTATTTGTTCACTGCAATTTCAGTATTCAGGTTTGGGCGAGGTTCAGGGATTGGGCACGAGCTGATTTTCAGACTCCTGATCTCAACTTCAGCACCACGGAAGACTGGTGGTTGAAGGCTAGGGCGGGGATCCCCAAGCAAATGAGGCGTAATTTTGACACTATGGCCATCCTTCTTCATTGGAGGATCTGGAAGGAAAGAAATGCAAGGATCTTCGATAATGCGGCGAGCACTCCTGACAGGGTTCGGGACCTTGTCTTGGAAGATATACACATATGGAGATCAGCCGGCTGTATCAGCGACTTGGCGACATAAGCCTAGTCTGTTCTGTATCTCATTGGCCACTACTCGTGCGGCGAGAACGAGGGTCGAGCCTATCTGGAAGCTGGCGAAGGATAATCAGTTCTCTGCCTAGATGTAGTCCTGATAACGGACTGATTATAATGCTCTCTGTCTCCCCTGCGTTGACGAGCTTGTGTTCTTTTGGGTTTCAGCTCTAGTTCTCCTAGGCTGTTTCCCATGCTGTATTCTTTTCCTTCAATCTAATAAAGTACGGCCATTGGCCCTTCGGTACAGTTTCTTCATCCTCTTTGTGCCATGGCTGTCCACCTCTTCGTCCTCACCAGTCCGGTCGCAACGTTTCCCTAGCACGCCTCCCACTGCGGAGCACACACAGCTCGATGCGGCGTCGCCATCAGACAGCACCTCTTCAACCACTCCAAACAGCGGGTCAAAGTCAGCGAATCCCTCGACCACGCCTCTAGCTATGCGGCCATAGGTGTACCCGGCAGCAGCCTTTCCATTTGCAGGATTTTCTTCCATCGTTTTGCATTCAGGCAGCTGGTCATAATAAAAACACCAATAAATATTATTGTGACTAATTTTTTCTGAAGATCGACCGAACAGATACCTTATATGACAGAACATCATGACGAGAGAGTAGAGACTCTGCTTCCACGCCGCACCCTACATCAAGATAGCACTGACACTACTAGGAAAAGGCCTACTAATGGCGCACCGGTTTTGCCTACTAATGGCACACTACCGGTGTGCCATTAGTATCACGCCACTATTATTTTTACTTAGTATCTGGTATACTAATGGCGTACCATGCAGTGCGCCATTAGTTTTGCCCACAGTGCACCACTAGAGTCTGCTATACTAATGGCGCACCACATGGTAGTGCGCCATTAGTAACAATTTTTTTAATTTTTTTTCTTAATCTCAGGTCACTATTTCACATATGAGATATCGAACACATATATATACAACAAGCATCCATATAACAATCATAGCCAATACACAAGTTTCATCATCTATACATACATAGCCAACACATAGTTCCATCGTTACATATTAGAAAAGTTTCACATTGTTCATCCAACACCGTTATCCATCAATTCACAAAAGTTTCACATTGATACAAAATAAAAACACAAATGGAAAAGAAGCACTCCATCCATGCAAGCTTCCGTGAATTAAATCAAATCTGCAAAATGATAAACAAGAAGTTAGAAGAAGAAGAAGAAGAAGACTAGAAGAATACTAGAAGAAGAAGAACACTAGAATAAGAATAAGAAGAATTTTCGAAAAAAGAAGAATAAGAAGAAGACTATAAGCTTACTATGTAAACTTGATCATTTTGTGCTAACATAAGTAATTTTGGAGCTAACCTATAGGAAACTAAGCATATAAGCTCTAAGTTAGCATATTAGAGCCAACTTAGGTAAAATGAAGCTAACCTATGTCATTTTGGAAAAGAAGAAGAATAAGAAGGAGACTATAAGCTTATTATGTAAACTTGATCATTTTGTGCTACCATAAGTTATTTTGGAGCTAACCTATAGGAAACTAAGCGTATAAGCTCTAAGTTAGTATATTAGAGCCAACTTAGGTAAAATGAAGCTAACCTATGTCATTTTGGAAAAGAAGAATAAGAAAAAGACTATAAGCTTATTATGTAAACTTGATCATTTTGTGCTAACATAAGTTATTTTGGAGCTAACCTATAGGAAACTAAGCATATAAGCTCTAAGTTAGCATATTAGAGCCAACTTAGGTAAAATGAAGCTAACCTATAGGAAACTAAGCATATTAGAGATAACATAGGTAACTAAGTATATATATATATCATTTTGGAGATCTGACATACCTGACAAAGTTCAGTTCTCATGCATTGTTCTTCTCCTTCTCCTTCCTCAGCCTGATGCGCCAAGAGTGGCGAGGCAGTGGAGGCAGTGGGATGTAGTCTTCTACCACAATTGGCGTGGTCATGTCGCCCAGCTGTGGGATCGTCGGCGCCACCACCGGTGCGTGGTCATTGTCAGGCACCACCACCATCGCGAGACCACCTTCAGGCACGACCATCGCTAGGTCATCCTCAGCCACCTCCATCTCTTGCCCATGGTCAGCCACCACCATCTCTTGACCATTGAGGGAGTCCTGGACTAGGGGGTGTCCGGATAGCCGAACTATCATCATCGGCCGGACTCCAAGACTATGAAGATACAAGATTGAAGACTTCGTCCCGTGTCCGGATGGGACTTTCCTTGGCGTGGAAGGCAAGCTTGGCGATACGGATATGTAGATATCCTACCATTGTAATCGACTCTGTGTAACCCTAGCCCTCTCCGGTGTCTATATAAACCGGATGGCTTTAGTCCGTAGGACGAACAACAATCATACCATAGGCTAGCTTCTAGGGTTTAGCCTCCTTGATCTCGTGGTAGATCTACTCTTGTAACACACATCATCAATATTAATCAAGCAGGACGTAGGGTTTTACCTCCATCAAGAGGGCCCGAACCTGGGTAAAACATCGTGTCCCTTGTCTCCTGTTACCATCCGCCTAGACGCACAGTTCGGGACCCCCTACCCGAGATCCGCCGGTTTTGACACCGACATTGGTGCTTTCATTGAGAGATCCTCTGTGTCGTCGCAATCAGGAAGGATGCCTTTTCCCGTCTTTAAAGACGGCACCGTCATCAAGGGAGCTTTGGCCGCCGGCCAAACTATCCGGCTAGGTGGTTTTCTTATGACCGCCTGTTCGGCCACCGCTCTGACGATGACCTCTCAGGTCATCAAAAGCGATCTTCACGTCAGCTCGGAATTCGTCGAGCAGCTAGATCCGATGGAGCTCTCCTCCGTAAACGAGCTCTTGGATCGCATCGCCGCCCTGGGAGTCGCTACAGACTACGATCAGATAGGGCTTAAAACCGATCTGAGAGAAATTAACTCTCCCCAGGCTACCCACCACGTTGTTGTGGTAGAGGAACAATGCGGCGACCCTTCTTCTATGTTAAAAACCAGCTATGTCCGGATTCCCGATCCCTCCATGCCGGATTCCCGCGGAGGGACGGACGTCAATCAAATACTGAACCTAAAGTCAGGCATCGGACTAGATTTGTTGGAAAGCATCCAACAAACCAAGCTTCCAAATCCGGAAACTTCTTAGCCTTTGAGCCTCAGATCGGGCGGGGTTCCGAACTTAATTCCACCCGCCCACCCAAACATAAGCGATCTATCTCAAATATGGCAAGAGCCCGATGAAACAGTACATCATTGCTGGCCCAGATTCCTCCTGGTTATGAACAGGATAAAGGACTGCCGTGAAGAAAGCGCGATTTCAATTTTCTGCAACAATTGCACGGACAAGGGAATCATAAACACCATAAGTCGTCCCGAAGTTACACGCTTCGCCGACCTAGGGACCATTGTACAAAAATACTGGGCGATGGAGAGTGCCTGGAAAACCGAAACCAGGTTTTGGGACAATCCGGCCCTGAATATAACCCCAGTCCGAAATAAAAGGGTGCGTCATGCTCAAGCACCGGGATTAAAAACCAAAAAGCAAAAAAAACCTAAAGGGCACGGAACCGTACTGGAGGGATGGCTCAACGGACCCTGCAAAATCCACAGTACGGAGGGCGCCACTCCAACACATAGCCTTCGAGCATGTTGGATACTACGGCAGGTGGCCAAAAGTGGCGAAGGCTTTCTAGCCCCGGGCAACCAGCCCAGCAGTACCAGTACGGTATTAACAGTCTTCGAGACTTTCGCATCAAATAATATGCGGAAGCGAACAATCCGCAGCGTCGCCGAAGTCTACCAAGTACCAACAACAAATCCATGGAGCGACACGGCTATCACCTTCAATGCCAGCGATGAACCTAAATTCCGAACAACTCGAGCACCAGCCGCATTGGTCCTCAGTCCGATAGTGGACGGCTTTCGTCTTACCAAGGTACTCATGGATGGCGACAGCGGATTAAACCTCATCTATGAGGAAACCCTTCAAAAACGACTTCGGCGAGGAGGGCCTAGACGCACATTGGTGCTTTCATTGAGAGTTCCTCTGTGTCGTCACCTATAGGCTCGATGGCTTCTTCGATCATCAACAATGACGCAGTCCAGGGTGAGACCTTCCTCCCCGGACAAATCTCCGTATTCGGCGGCTTTGCACTGTGGGCCAATTCACTTGGCCATCTGGAGGAGATCGAAAGCTACGCCCCTGGTCGTCAGGTCAGATTTGGAAGTTTGAACTTCACGACTAACATCCGCGGGGACTTGATCTTCGACGGATTCGAGCCACAGCCAAGCGCGCCGCACTGTCACGACGGGCATGATTTAGCTCTGCAGCCGGACAGTACCCTGGAGGCCGCACTCGAGCCCGCTCCGACCTTCAATTCGGAGCCGGCCACGCAGATCGAGGACGGATGGCTAGACACCGCCTTGGGGGCTGCAACCTCTACGGCGATAGAGCCAAACACTGACCTTGTCCCTCATGAAGCTCGTGACTCCGAGGTGCCGGACTCCTTGCCAGACTCCGAACCTCCCACGCCCCCTCCGATCGAATCCGATTGGGCGCCGATCATGGAGTTCACCGCGGCGGACATCTTTCAACACTCACCTTTTGGCGACATCTTGAGTTCGCTAAAGCATCTCTCGTTATCAGGAGAGCCCTGGCCGTACTGCGGTCAGGACGGTTGGGATGCGGACGACGAAGAAATTCAAAGCCCACCCACCACCCACTTAGTAGCAACTGTCGACGATCTAACCGACATGCTAGACTACGACTCCGAAGACATCGACGGTATGGACGACGATGCCGGAGACGAACAAGAACCAGCGCCTACCGGGCAGTGGAAAGCCACCTCATCATATGACATATACATGGTGGATATCCCAAAGGATGGGAATGGCGAACGAACAGCAGAGGATGACCCCTCCAAGAAACAGCCCAAGCGCCGGCGTCAGCGGCGCCGCTCTAAATCCCGCCACAGCAAGAATGAAGATTCTGGCAGCAGAGATAATAACACCCCAGACAGTGCCGAAGACAACCCCCTCCAGCAAAATTTAGCACAGGAGGATGGAGACGCCAGCCCTCATGAGAGAGCGGCGGAAGAAGAGGTAAAGGATTATATGCCTCCGTCCGGAGACGAGGCGAGCCTCGACGACGACGAATTCGTCGTGCCTGAGGATCCCGTCGAATAAGAGCGTTTTAAACGCAGGCTTATGGCCACGGCAAACAGCCTCAAGAAAAAGTAGCAACAGCTTAGAGCTGATCAAAATCTGCTAGCCGACAGATGGACTGAAGTCCTCGCGACCGAAGAGCATGAGCTTGAACGCCCCTCCAAAAGCTACCCTAAACGCAAGCTGCTCCCCCGATTAGAGGAGGAGGCGTATGAACCTACATCACCAGCAGACAATACGGCCGACCGACCACCCCGTTGTCGCGACAGAGAGGCCTCTAGGCCCTTCACTAGAATCGTACCCCGGCATCGCTCGAAAAGCACAAGGCCACAGGGAAACGCTCCGGACTTGCGAGATATATTGGAGGATAATACAAGACAATCAAGATCGATCTATGGATTGCGTGGGCGCCCCATGATATGTGACGACAACCGTCGCGCCGGACACAGTAAGTCCGGCCGGGCCGAACAAAATAGACAAAGCTCTTTTGAGCTCCGTCGTGATATAGCCCAATACAGAGGCGCCGCACACCCACTATGCTTCACAGATGAAGTAATGGATCATCAAATCCCCGAAGGGTTTAAACCCGTGAACATTGAATCCTACGATGGCACAACAAACCCCGCGGTTTGGATCGAAGACTATCTCCTTCACATCCACATGGCCCACGGTGATGATCTTCACGCCATCAAATATCTCCCACTCAAGCTTAAAGGACCAGCCGGCATTGGCTTAACACCTTGCCAGCAGAGTCAATCAGGAGTTGGGAAGACCTGGAAGCCGCATTCCTCGATAACTTCCAAGGCACGTATGTGCGACCACCAGACATTGATGACCTAAGCCACATAATTCAGCAGCCAGACGAATCGGCCAAACAATTCTGGACACGGTTCTTAACCAAGAAAAATCAAATCGTCGACTGTCCGGATGCAGAGGCCCTCGCGGCCTCCAAGCATAACATCCGCGATGAGTGGCTTGCCCGGCACCTGGGACAGGAAAAGCCGAAATCCATGGCAGCCCTCACATCACTCATGACCGCTTCTGCGCGGGTGAGGACAGCTGGCTAGCATGCAGCAACAACCTCAGCAAAAATTCTGGCAGTCCGGATATCAAGGACTGTAATGGCAGGTCGCGTCGCAACAAAAACAAACGCCGCATTAATGGCGATAATAGTGAAGATACGGCAGTCAATGCCGGATTCAGAGGCTCTAAACCCGGTCAGCGGAAAAATCCATTCAAAAGAACTACTCCGGGTCCGTCCAATTTGGAACGAATACTCGACCGCTCGTGCCAGATACACGGCACCCCCGAAAAGCCAGCTAACCACACCAACAGGGACTGTTGGGTATTCAAGCAGGCATGCATGTTAATTGCCAAACACGACAAGGGGCTGCATAGCGATGACGAGGAAGAGACCCGACCGCCGAACAATAGAGGACAGAAGGGTTTCCCCCCACAGGTGCGGACGGTGAACATGATATACGCAACACACATACCCAAAAGGGAGCGGAAGCGTGCACTCAGGGATGTATACGCGATGGAGCCAGTTGCCCCGAAGTTCAATCCATGGTCCTCCTGCCTGATCACTTTTGACCGAAGGGACCACCCCACCAGCATCCGCCATGGCGGATTCGCCGCATTGGTTTTAGGTCCAATCGTCGATGGATTTCACCTCACAAGAGTCCTGATGGACGGCAGCAGCAACCTGAATCTGCTTTATCAGGATACAGTGCGCAAAATGGGCATAGACCCCTCAAGGATTAAACCTACCAAGACAACCTTTAAAGGCGTCATACCAGGTGTAGAAGCCAATTGTACAGGCTTAGTTACACTAGAAGTGGTCTTCGGATCCCCGGATAACTTCCGAAGCGAGGAGTTAATCTTTGACATAGTTCCGTTCCGCAGCGGCTATCATGCTCTGCTCGGACGTACCGCGTTTGCAAAATTCAACACGGTGCCGCACTACATACCTCAAGCTCAAGATGCCAGGCCCTCGAGGAGTCATCACGGTCAACGGATACACTGAATGCTCTCTCCGAACGGAGGAACATACAGCGGCTCTCGCGGCAGAAGTACAGTGGCAATTCTCGAGTCCGACCGTTAAGCGACCGGACACGGCCAAACGCGCCCGGAGTAACGTACAACAAGACCACCTGGCACGTTCCGAGCACGCGTAGCAGTGCGGCCCCAACCCCAGCCCCTGTCAAATTTCAAGACAGGTCCTTCGCGTACACCACTACGCTTTGGAGATACCATGGGCATGGCGAGAGGGGCACGACCACAATAGGCCGAGAATGCGGCTCAACCACACCAGTGGCTCTCAAGTGTGTCGTTCTTTTTTTCTTTTTCCTTTTTATTTTTACCCACAGGACTCCGTTCGTTAGAGGCCCTGTCCGGCAGCAGACCTGCCGAACTCACGATGCAACAGCCAGCGAAGGAGAAAGGCTACAACGAATATCCAGGTGGTCTCCATTACGAGCATTAAATCTGTTTTATACACCATTCCGCAGCCTACCCCTGGAGGGGGACATATTTAATAGTCACATCCCTTGCTTATCGCACCATTTGTATCGTTGTGCATTCACAGCAGTTTTTCTTGAACAAGTAATGCAACACCTTTTTGCTTCCAATTGCATTTCTTCCTTGTACATATGTTCATTTGTGACATGTCGCATCCGTACATTTTGGTACGGCTAAATACACCAGGGGCTTATGTTTCCCGCATCATGGTGTGATAAGTCCGAACACTTTCACAAGTGCGGCACCCCGAACTTATATCATTATATGCATCGGCCCCAAATCATGTCTTGGGTCAATAGTTGGGTCACTGGTAGAAAAAGAGGCTTCCGTCCAGCCCCATTAGTCGCGAAACTGTAGGAACCGCGACTAATGAAGTCTTTAGTCGCGGTTCGGCAGACGAACCGCGACCAAAGGCTTGAGCCAGGGCGCTCGGTGGCCAGCTGGTGCACGTGAGGGGCTTTAGCCGCGGTTGGCCAGGCCAACCGCGACTAAAGGTGCCCAAAGGCCTTTAGTCGCGGTTGGCCTGGCCAACCGCGACTAAATCTCCTCCCCTATATATACCAGTTCAGCGCACTCACTTAGCCATTTGGTGCCACTTCTCTTCACAAGGGGGTGTAGGTTTGGTTTTGGTTCCTCTTATGCACACAAGGTGTTTGATGAAATTCCCAAGAGCGTGAAACAAACATGATATGAAGTGTTGGAGCCACACTTGAGGTTCCTCCTCGATCGCGGTTAGCAACTTGAACCTTTCATGCATGTGTGTCATTGATAAAATATGCATGTGTGTTGTTCATTGTTTAATTTCTATTGTTTATAGCTAGTTACTTTAACAAATGCATGATGGTTAATTATATATTTTATATTATAATAATGCAGATGAATCGGCAATGGATGTACGGTAACCGACTCTCCCGCGAGTTCACTACGGGTTTGAAAGATTTCCTCGTAGTGGCTAATGCGAACAAGCAGAAGGGTTTTGTTATCTGTCCATGTGTTGACTGTAAGAATCAGAAGGGTTACTCTTCCTCAAGAGAAGTTCACCTGCACCTGCTTCGGCACGGTTTCATGCCAAGCTATAATTGTTGGACCAAGCATGGAGAAAGAGGGGTTATAATGGAAGAAGATGAAGAAGGGGATGATTTCATCGATGAAAGCTATCTTGCTCATTTCGGTGATACTTTCATGGAGGATGCTGAAGGTGAAGGGGAAGGTGAAGGGGCAGGTGAAGGGGAAGGTGAAGGGGAAGGTGAAGGTGAAGGTGAAGAAGAGGCACGTGATGAGACCGTTATGATCTTGGTCGGACCATTGCTGATGCAAGGAGACGCTGCGAAACTGAAAAGGAGAGGGAGAATTTGGATCGCATGTTAGAGGATCACAGAAAGTCGTTGTACCCTGGATGCGATGATGGTCTGAAAAAGCTGGGTTGCACACTGGATTTGCTGAAATGGAAGGCACAGGCAGGTGTAGCTGACTCGGCATTTGAAAACTTGCTGAAAATGTTGAAGAATATGTTTCCAAAGAATAACGAGTTGCCCGCCAGTACGTACGAAGCAAAGAAGGTTGTCTGCCCTCTAGGTTTAGAGGTTCTGAAGATACATGCATGCATCAATGACTGCATCCTCTACCGCGGTGAATACGAGAATTTGAATGAATGCCCGGTATGCACTGCATTGCGTTATAAGATCAGAGGCGATGACCCTGGTGACGATGTTGAGGGCGGGAAACCCAGGAAGAGGGTTCCCGCCAAGGTGATGTGGTATGCTCCTATAATACCACGGTTGAAACGTCTGTTCAGGAACAAAGAGCATGCCAAGTTGTTGCGATGGCACAAAGAGGACCGTAAGTCGGACGGGGAGTTGAGACACACCGCAGATGGAACGCAATGGAGAAAGATCGACAGAGAGTTCAAAGATTTTGCAGCTGACGCAAGGAACATAAGATTTGGTCTAAGTACAGATGGCATGAATCCTTTTGGCGAGCAGAGCTCCAGCCATAGCACCTGGCCCGTGACTCTATGCATCTACAACCTTCCTCCTTGGTTGTGCATGAAGCGGAAGTTCATTATGATGCCAGTGCTCATCCAAGGTCCGAAGCAACCCGGCAACGACATCGATGTGTACCTAAGGCCATTAGTTGATGAAATTTTACAGCTGTGGGGCAGACCTGGTGTCCGTGTGTGGGATGAGCACAAAAAAGAGGAATTTAACCTACGAGCGTTGCTTTTCGTAACCATCAACGATTGGCCTGCTCTTAGTAACCTTTCGGGACTGTCAAATAAGGGATACAATGCATGCACGCACTGCTTACATGAGACTGAAAGTGTACATTTGCCAAATTGTAAGAAGGACGTGTACCTTGGGCATCGTCGATTTCTTCCGAAAATTCATCCAGTAAGAAAGAAAGGCAAGCATTACAACGGCAAGGCAGATCACCGGCCGAAGCCTGCGGAACGCACTGGTGCTGAGGTATTTGATATGGTCAAGGATTTGAAAGTCATCTTTGGAAAGGGTCCTGGCGGACAATCAGTTCCGAAGGGAGCTGACGGGCACGCAGCCACGTGGAAGAAGAAATCTATATTCTGGGAGCTAGAATATTGGAAAGTCCTAGAAGTCCGCTCTGCAATCGACGTGATGCACGTTACGAAGAATATTTGCGTGAACCTCCTAAGCTTCTTGGGCGTGTATGGGAAGACAAATGATACAAAGGAAGCACGGCAGGACCAGCAACGTTTGAAAGACCCTGATGACCGGCATCCGGAATGGTTTCAAGGTCGTGCCAGCTACGCTCTGACCAAAGAAGAGAAGGTCATCTTTTTTGAATGCCTGAGCAGTATGAAGGTCCCGTCTGGATTCTCGTCCAATTTAAAGGGAATAATAAACATGGCGGAGAAAAAGTTCCAAAACCTGAAGTCTCACGACTGCCATGTGATTATGACGCAATTGCTTCCGATTGCTTTGAGGGGGCTCCTGCCGGAAAATGTTCGAGTAGCCATTGTGAAGCTATGTGCATTCCTCAATGCAATCTCTCAGAAGGTAATCAATCCAGAAGATCTACCACGGTTACAGAACGATGTGATCCAATGTCTTGTCAGTTTCGAGTTGGTGTTCCCGCCATCCTTCTTCAATATTATGACGCACCTCTTGGTTCACCTAGTCGAAGAGATTTTCATTCTCGGTCCTGTATTTCTACACAATATTTTCCCCTTCGAGAGGTTCATGGGAGTATTAAAGAAATATGTTCGTAACCGTGCTAGGCCAGAAGGAAGCATCGCCAAGGGCTATGGAAATGAGGAGGTAATTGAGTTTTGTGTTGACTTTGTTCCTGACCTTAAGCCGATTGGTCTTCCTCGATCGCGGCACGAGGGGAGACTAAGTGGAAAAGGCACGATCGGAAGGAAATCAACAACATGTATGGACGGCCATTCTCTGACTGAAGCACACCACACTGTACTGACCAATTCCAGCTTGGTGGCTCCGTACTTTGAGAAACACAAGAATATTTTACGCTCGGACAACCCGGGGAAGCCTGAATCCTGGATTAGGAAGGCCCACATGGAGACTTTCGGCAGTTGGTTGAGAAAACATTTAATGAATGACAATGATGTTGTAGATCAGCTGTACATGTTGGCCAAGACACCATCTTCGACTATAACGACTTTCCAAGGGTACGAGATAAATGGGAATACATTTTACACAATCGCCCAAGATAAAAAGAGCACCAACCAAAACAGTGGTGTCCGCTTTGATGCAGCAACCGAGAATGGGCAAAAGGTCACATATTATGGTTACATAGAGGAGATATGGGAACTTGACTATGGACCCTCCTTTAAGGTCCCTTTGTTCCGGTGCAAATGGTTCAAGCTAACAGGAGGTGGGGTAAAGGTGGACCAGCAATACGGAATGACAATGGTGGATTTCAACAATCTTGGTTACCTTGACGAACCATTCATCCTAGCGAAAGATGTCGCTCAGGTTTTCTATGTGAAGGACATGAGTAGCAAACCGAGGAAACGGAAAGATAAGAAAACGATCAGTACATCATGCGATGATCCAAAGCGCCACATTGTTCTTTCAGGGAAAAGAAACATCGTGGGAGTGGAGGACAAGACAGACATGTCAGAAGATTATAATATGTTTGCTGAAATTCCGCCCTTCAAAGTGAACACCGACCCAAGCATTAAGTTAAATGATGAGGATGCTCCATGGATACGGCACAATCGTAAGCAAGCAGGGACACAAGGGAAGAAATGATGTGTAATAATTTATTGTACCAAACTTTGTTGAATGGATCATGTGAATTATATTACCCGTGATGTGTTTGGTGTCCATTTTCGAATGATTCGAGATACCACTGATGATACATGAAATTTGGAGTGATTTAGTCATACTCCTGCCTAGGCGTATAAAATTTTGAATTGAATTAGTTTTATTTTTCTGAATTTTTTGATATATTATTTGTATTTTTAACATTTTGAATTGAACTAGTTTTATTTTTCTTAATTTTTTGATATATTATTTGTATTTTTAGAATTTTGAATTGAATTAGTTTTATTTTTCTGAATTTTTTGATATAATATTTGTGTTTTTAACATTTTGAATTGAATTAGTTTTATTTTTCTGAATTTTTTGATATATTATTTGTATTTTTAACATTTTGAATTGAACTAGTTTTATTTTTCTTAATTTTTTGATATATTATTTGTATTTTTAGAATTTTGAATTGAATTAGTTTTATTTTTCTGAATTTTTTGATATAATATTTGTGTTTTTAACATATTGAATTGAATTAGTTTTATTTTTCTGACTTTTTTGATATATTATTTGTGTTTTTAACATATTGAATTGAATTAGTTTTATTTTTCTGAATTTTTTGATATATTATTTGTATTTTTAACATTTTGAATTGAATTAGTTTTATTTTTCTGAATTTTTTGATATAATATTTGTGTTTTTAACATATTGAATTGAATTAGTTTTATTTTTCTGAATTTTTTGATATATTATTTGTGTTTTTAACATATTGAATTGAATTAGTTTTATTTTTCTGAATTTTTTGATATATTATTTGTATTTTTAACATTTTGAATTGAATTAGTTTTGTTTTTCTGAATTTTTTGATACATTTTTTGTGTTTTTAACATTTTGAATTGAATTAGTTTTATTTTTCTGAATTTTTTGATATATTATTTGTGTTTTTAACATATTGAAAAAGAAAAAGTATTTTAAGAATACCTTTAGTCGCGGTTGGCCTGCCCAACCGCGACTAAAGGTCGTTGCGCGCGGGAACAAAAACCCGCCGAAAAAGCCCTTTAGTCGCGGGTCGCCTCACCAACCGCGACTAAAGGTTACCCTTTAGTCGCGGGTCGCCTCTCCAACCGCGACTAAAGGTACCCTTTAGTCGCGGGTCGCCTCCCCAACCGCGACTAAAGGGGGGGGGCTATAAATACGAGGGCCCCGAACCCCTTCTCGTCTTCTCCGAATCAACACCGCCGCCGTCGCCCTCGCCCTCGACGCCGCCCGCCGTCGCCCGCCGCCCCCTCTCGCCCACGTATGGCGCCCGCCGCCCCCTCTCGCCCACGTACGGCGCCCGCCGGCCTCCCTCGCCCACCGCGCCGCCTCTCGCCCGCCCTCAACGCCGCCGGCCGGCCTCGCTGCCCTCAACGCCGCCGGCCGGCCTCGCCGCCCTCAACGCCACCCCCCAATCCACCTCGGGCCGCCGGCCTCGCCGCCCTCAACGCTGTACAGAGAGCGATGATCGAGAGAGAGAGAGAGAGAGAGAGAGAGAGAGAGAGAGAGAAAGAGAGAATTTTTTTTTTGTTCTTTTTAATTTTAACTAGTTAATTAGTTTAACAAAAACGGTAAAATAACTTAAAACTTGATAATTAACAAAAAAACCGTAAAATTTGATAATTAACAAAAAAACGTATATACAGAGAGGGGGCGGCGAGGGGGGCGGCGATGCGCGCGGTTATAAATGTGTGTTGTCCTCGCCTCCCTCTCCGTGACGCCGTCGTCTGCCGCCCCGTCTCGCGCTCTACCGCGACACCCTCTCCCACCCCTTCCTCGCCCCCTCCTTTTGCCACCGCCCTTTCGCCACCGCCACCGCCACCGCCCCCCTTCTTCACTTAATTAATTTGTTTTTACTACATGTTTTCAGGACTGACATAATGGCGGACGATAGAGCTGACCCGATTATGGACAACTATGATCCGGACGGTGAAGCACATATGTTCGGCATCATAAACGGCGATATTCTATATGTGCCGACCGGACAAGAAGAAGATGATATCTCTTCTTATCTGAACCTTGACGGTGAAGATGAAGGGCGCCGTCAGCAAGATGATGCCGAACAAACGTCGATAAACGACGATCTTCAAATGGAAGTAGCAACCACCTCCGGCGCCGAGGTATATATATATACATTGAGCCTCTGGTGATACAAACTAACTGATTTGAATAAATATGTGTGGACTAACGCGCGCGACTCTCTTTCTTATTTTAGCCCTCGGCCGGATCGTCGAAACAATCGAGTACGTCGTCAAAGCGTGGCGCAACCAAGACGATGAAACAAGGAGAAACATGCACCATCGAGGTTGTCGACAGTGCAACCGGCAGGCCGCTGGAGCCCCGCAAGAACGCCACCAAGTTTGTCAACCAATGCGGAGCCATTGTTAGAGACAACGTCTCGATCACCGTCCAGGAGTGGAATAAGCCAAAGAAGGCACGAATTGCTGGTTTCACTTTTGTCGATAAGAGAACAAAAAAAGATTGCTTCAAAAAGCTTATGGAACATTTCGTTCTACCTCCGGAATACAACAAATTCGATGAGGAGGGTAACAAGATTGAGGAAAACAAGGAGAGGAGGAGGCTAGTCAAACAGTTCGCTCTTCATAAGATGGCCGACGCATTCCGGAAATTCAAGCAAAATCTAGCCCATGACTTTGTCAAGCAGAACAAGACTCCGGATTTCAAAGGACAATATGAGAAACTGAAACATGATTGGCCAGAATTTGTGAAGCAAAAGAAATCGGAGCAGTTCATTCAAATATCGAAAAAAAATAAGGAAAATGCGGCTAAGAAGGAGTACAATCATATTATGGGGCCAGGAGGGTATCGCCTTTGGGAGCCTAGGTGGGAGCAGATGGAGAACGAGCTGAGGGCGCGAGGAATCCGTCCAGGTACGGAGGGATGGGACCCAAGGGCCAAAAGCTGGTGGTACGGGCATGGGGGAACGCTGAACCCGGAGACAGGGGACTGTGTTTACCGGGGCAAAATAATTAAACCCACCCAAGCCCTTATTGATGCAATGAGGGATGCTCAAGAGGGGAAGATCAAGTTCAACAGAGAGAACGACGCGCTGACAAAAGCCCTCGGGAATCCTGAACACGGAGGACGTGTACGAGGCATGGGGCACATTCCGTGGAAAATAGGGTTCCCCCAGAACGATGACCCGTACGGTTACAGAAGCCGGAAGAGAAAGATGGATCGGGAAGCAGATGTTGTGGCGCGGTTGGCATCGGAAATGGATGTGATGAAGAAAACCGTGAGTGTACTAGTAGCCGAATGAGATGCAGCTCGGGCGCAGCATGAAGATCATCCAGCGGATCTCAGAAGCCAGCAGCGGAGAAGCAGTGTGGCTTCCACGGAGGCCCCACCGGCTGGTGCAGATGCACCGACGATCGAAATTACTGCACCGGAGCCTCTGGTGGTCGAAATTACTGCACCGGAGCCTCTGGTGGTCGAAATTACTGCACCGGAGCCTCCTCGCTACCCCGTGGACGATATAAAGGATATGAAAGAATGTCATCTGTATTATCCTATCGGGAACATGTCCGTGAAGGTAGCCATCGGCAGTGCTTTACCATGTTTACCTGGAGCACTCCACCACAACACCCCCATTCAAGATGGCTATGCTCGTGTCACGATGGAGGACATAGTCCAAGGGTTTGAGGACCTGGAGATTGACATTGCTACACCTGAAGGGGAGAAAAGACTTGGAGATGTCAAGCGCCATTTCATTCTATGGCAAAAGAAGTTTATCAAGTTTCCAGGCGAGGCGCCAAGGACAACAAGTCCACCCCCCTACGGTGGTGGCGGTTCACCTACACCTCCGTCACGTCAGCCGACGCCCCCCAGTCCACAACGTCCGGTGGGTGATCAGACGCCGCCCCCCAGTCCTCGTCCGGCGGGTGATCAGACGCCGCCCCCCAATCCACCTCCGGCAAAGAAGCAGAAGCAGTCCTGGATTATTAACCCGGACCCTTATGTACCTAAGACCACAAAGGTACCAGGGCCATCATTGAAGCCTCTCCCCACAAGGCCTTGGGAACGTAGTGCCGAGGAAACTGCCGCGGCCCGCGGCTGCTGATCATGAGAAATGGAAGGCGGACTGCAAGAAGAAAAGAGAGCCCGAGCCCAAGCCAGTATTTTCTGATGAGCAAAAGAAGTGGGCTAAGTCATTTTGAGCACACCGTCCCAAGCCGCGAAGAATCTGCCTGACGACTATGCACGTGAACTTCGTAGGCAGGCACTCATGTTGAAGGAGAAGAAAGAGCGGGCGGAGAACCAGGAGAACAAAGCCTTGGAGGAGGCCGAGAAAACGGAATTAGAAAGTAAAAAAAGCGGGAAACGAGTTGCCCAGCTCGGGGAACAAAGTAAACAATCGATTGCCCCGCTTATAGTGAAAGCCGCCGGTCCGGATGACCCCGATATCATAGCAGCTACGGCAGCACATGGATTGACTGTAACGAGTGCCAGAGAACAAGCGGCCAACTTAGGTATTACTCTTCGTGAACTGTTAGGCCTTGATGATTCGCCAGTGAAGGAGGTAGTAATTACATATGTGAAGAATGGGCCTCTCGTCGAGCCTGCGCAGGAACAGGATCTACCTCCACAAATGAAAGGTCTGCTGAAATGGTACAAGGGTTACATAAAAAATAAAAACGCCAAAGAATATATTTATGCGGAAGTTAGATATGAGCATCACTTCAAACATTACTATGTACAAATTCATCTGAGTGAATTGTTCCAGCTTTTCAATCTGGGCGAGCTCGACAAATCTATCATCAGTTGCTACGTTCTGTAAGTGATTTATTTCTACCCCATCTCGTTCATATTGCCTGCACTATATATATGTCCTAACTATATTGTTGTGTCCGCTATTATACATGCAGAATGAAGATTAAGGAATGCAGAGTAAGGAACATCCATAATGTTGGGTTCATTGACCCACACATCGTTAATGGATATGTGTTGGAGCATCACCCCGCCGACATGGAGGC
The DNA here is from genome assembly GCF_018294505.1 of Triticum aestivum. Classification (NCBI taxonomy): domain Eukaryota; kingdom Viridiplantae; phylum Streptophyta; class Magnoliopsida; order Poales; family Poaceae; genus Triticum; species Triticum aestivum. Next base: position 805,381,062 of record NC_057801.1, on the reverse strand, counting down.
AGACCCGTGGCAGTTTCTTACAAAGCAGGAACTCAAAAGTGATATTCTATTTCCTTACCATTTTGGGTGAGTGTTTCTGTCTTGAGCACATACTCTTTTGTTTACTCCATGCATGGTATGTGGCCGGCTAATCGATGAGTTATGCATGACGTACTGTGCATGTATCGTGTCCGCAGGTTCCACTGGATTCTGCTAGTAATTAAAGTTGACACCTCAGAATGTCTCGTCCACGACTCTCTGAATAAGGATCCAAAGCTTTGGGTCGACATGAGAAGAATGCTGCAGAAGTAATTATTTTCATTCATTTGCGCTCTATATCGATCGGCCTATTTCGTTCATTTCCTAATATCAAGTAACTAATAACTCTCTTGTTCATTTAATTTTCTTTGCCTCGTAGGGTTTGGAGACGGTTCGTAGATACAAAGGTCGGTGAATTCAAAAAAGAGCTAGAATTCAAAAGGGCAAAGGCTAAGAATGGTGAGGATATTCAGCCAGCGGGGACCAATCTATGTGCATACTATGTCTGTGAGATGATCCGGAGATACACCTCTGAGCGGGTTCCGAGTGATACCAATGCTCAGAGGAATAACCTCCGGATGATGCTTAGTCCAGAAGCTCGCTTCCGACCACTTCAAGAGGAACTAGCTGGATGGTTCAGGAGGGAAGTCCTCCATCCTAAAGGAGAACACCATTACGAGGACGTAGAACTTTATATGCATTAAATTATGTATGGAAACTTGTTCAAAATTGTATATGGTCATCCGATGATATTGAATATATATTGTATATTCCTCTTGAATTCTTTTTGGTTCTAATTTCAAATTTGTTTGAAATTGTACATTCATATGCATGTATGTAGTACCGTAGAATATGTGAAACTCCTTCAAAATTAAAATAAAGCACAAAAGAAATAAAACAATACAAATTAAACAGAAAACAGGTTTAAGGGGGGGGGGCTAAAACCCTAAACCTGCGGCGGCCTTTAGTCGCGGTTGGTCAGAAGAACCGCGACTAAAGGTCCTCCGCCCCGACGGCCACCTGGCGCCCACGTGGACGGGCCTTTAGTCGCGGTTCTTAAGCAACCGCGACTAAAGGGTGGGGCCTTTAGTCGCGCCCGTTCGGTCGCGGTTGCGCAACCGCGACTAATGGCAGTTGCGAACCGCGACCAAAGGCCCTTTTTCCACCAGTGGGTTTGCCCGGCTCCCATGTTTTGGTACCTTACGTTCCGTTGTATCGGCTAAGGTAGCACTGGGAGAACCACTGCGATTGCGCCCCGGTTGAGCTGGGCGAGCGCCTCAGTGGAGAAAGCTAAAACTGACCGTCATGATGTGGCGAGAGCCGGTCGCTGTTCGAGAGGTTTTTTGCGAGTCCCTAAAGACTTATGCCGCTTAGAGCGAGGAGCCGGCTTTGTCCGTCCCAGGCGTGGATAGCGCCCCAAATTCAGCCTTCCGAAGACTAGGGGCTTCACCGAAATTTAAAATTATAGAATTCTATGGCTAAGTGAGAGTGTTCAAGCATTATAAGTCCGGTTGCCTTGTTCGTTGTGTTGAGCGCCTCCCTAGATGGACCCAAAAATGGGAACAAGAGTGCTCATGTTTATCCTGAACACCCAAGCACTCGTGTCATGGGGGCTGAAGCCGACGACTTGCCATCTCTCACATTTGATAAACAGCCGCACAGAAGGTAATAATTTAAATTAACAAGCGTTGCTTAGCGCATATGAACTAAGTTTTCAGCGCACAGGATAACAAAATGCGAGTCTACTCAAATATTACATCTTTGGAGCACTCACCCGCAATAATGCGGGCACCCTTCAGGACACTCTTATAATACATCTTTGGCGTGCGGTGCTCCTTGCCCTGCGGTGGCGCGTCCGTCACAAGCTTCTGGGCATCCATCTTGCCCCAGTGCACCTTTGCGCGGGCAAGGGCCCGACGGGCACCTTCAATACAGGCGGAGTGCTTGACAACTTCTACCAACGGACACGCATCCACCAGCCGCCGCACCAGGACGAAGTAACTCCCAGGCATGGCCTCCTTAGGCCACAGCCGAACTATGAGGCCCTTCATGGCCTGTTCGGCCACCTTGTGGAGCTCGACCAGCTGCTTCAGCTGGTCGCTAAAGGGCACCGGATGTCCGGCCTCAGCATACTGAGATCAGAAGACCTTCTCCGTCGAGCTCCCCTCCTCGGCCCTGTAGAAAGCGGCAGCGTCGGACATGCTGCGGGGCAGATCTGCGAACGCTCCTGGAGAGCTCCGAATTCGGATAAGTGATATGTAATTCACACTCACATGCTTACTTTGCATGAAAAACGCCTTACCCGCCGCTATTTTCTTCACCGCCTCGAATTCCTGGAGGGCCTTATAGGCTTCGGCCTTAGCGGCTTTGGCACTCTCAAGAGCCGTCGCAAGCTCGGACTCTCGAGTCTTCGAGTCACGCTCCAAACTCTCATGTTTTTCTATGAGAGCCTAGAGCTCTTGATGTACCTCCGCCACCCGCGCCTCCTGCTTCTCTCGCTCGGTGCGTTCCGCGGCCGCATTACGTTCGTCCGTGGACACCGCCTCCTTCAGGGTCGCCACCTCGTTAGTGGCCCCTGCAATACCCACATTATCCTTGTCATTCTTCTTGCAACCAAAATCCTTTTCTGTAAGGTACAACTTTAATTAGGTGTTACTCACCTTCCTTGTCCTCGAGCTGCTTCTTGGCACGGCCGAGCTCGTTCTCGGACCGCTCGAGGCTTTGCTTCAAAGTATTGACCTCCGCAGTCAGTGCGGCAGAGGTCAGCAGCGCAGCCTGCAATCCCATATTGACATATTTTTTATGACTCCAGTGTATATCTTTTTAGATCCCCAGTCCGGCTTTTCTTTCCGAACACCGAACCGAGCATCAGGGGCTACTGTCTATGCGGTACTATTTTACATATATCAAAATTCTTACCTCAAAGCCTGTTAGAAGGCTGCTGCAGGCTTCGGTCAGCCCGCTCTTGGCGAGCTGAACCTTGTGAATCACCGCACTCATAACAGTGCGGTGTTCCTCTTTGATGGAGGCGCCATTGAGCGCCTCCAGCAAGCTGTCCGGCGCCTCCGGTTGTACGGAGGCTGCTGGCGTCACGGTCTTGCCCTTCTTACAAAGGGGTCGCCCGCCGGACTCCGGAGCCACTATGGGTTCCGGGGCCGAGTCCGGTGCAAAGTCCGGGAGGTTGTCCTGCGACACCTCCGGGGCCTCCTCCTCCTGGTGGGTCCCTTCCCGGGATCCCACCTCGGCATCGTCCGCATCATGGGGGGTGGAGGCGGTTGGAAGAGAATCCATATCCGACGCACCTAAGGACCCGCTCGACGAAGCAGAAAGATCATCCTTGGGCGGACTGCAGGGTTGTATGTGGCATTAGAAAGACATTATGTGGCGAAAAGAAAAACCATGAAGTTATTCGGGAGTCCGGATACTTACGATCTTGCCAGGGGCTTGGCCCTTGGAGGCCAGTCCTCGTCGTCTTCACTGGCATTGGCAGAGCAGTCCGGGGAAAGAGTTTTTCCCTTCTTGGACCCTTCCGCCTCCCTCGTTGGGGAGGCCTTCCTTTTCCTCCCTCCCCCCCGCTGGGTGAGAGGCTTTCTTCTTCTCCTCCTCACCTTTGTGAGAGGAGTCGGCCTCGGAGTCCTCACCCGATAACACCTGAAAACGGGAACTCTTCTGAGTGCCCGTGGCCTTCTTCTTGGCCTTCTTCTCCGGCACCACATGGGGTGCCGGAGCCAGCAGCCCCGTCAAGCGGGCGTCCGCTGGGTCCTCTGGCAATGGGGCCGGACAGATAGTCTGTTCGGCCTTCTTCAGCCAGTCCTGTCAAAGGAAAGGGAGTTTAGATCCCGCATAGAGTCAAACTATGGAAAACAAGCGTCCCGTAAAGGACAAAATCACTTACCTCGTCAGCTAGACGCTGCGAGCTGAATCCGCGATCTTCGGTAGCGGCGGCGCCCTTGAACAACACCTTCCAGACATCTTCATACGTAGTTTCGAAGAGCCCGCTCAAAGTCTGGTGTTGCGCCGGATCGAACTCCCACATGTTGAAGCCCCGTCGTTGGCACGGGAGAATCTGACGGATGAGCATGACCTGGACTACGTTGACAAGCTTGAGCTTCTTGTCCACTAGCTTTTGGGTGCGGGCTTGGAGTCCGGTCAGCTCCTCCGAATCACCCCATGTCCGACCGCTCTCTTTCCAGGAGGTGAGCCGTGTGGGGATGCCAGATCTGAATTCGGGGGCCGCTGCCCATTCGGGGTCACGCGGCTCGGTGATGTAGAACCACCCCGATTGCCACCCCTTAATGGTTTCCACGAAAGTGCCCTCAAGCCAAGTAACGTGGGACATCCTGCCCACCATGGCGCCTCCGCACTCCGCTTGGCTGCCCTTCACAACCTTCGGCTTGACACTGAAGGTCTTGAGCCACAAGCTGAAGTGGGGCTGGATGCAGAGGAAGGCCTCACACACGACGATAAACGCCGAGATATTGAGGATGAAATTCGGGGCCAGATCATGGAAATCCAGGCCGTAGTAGAACATGAGCCCCCGGACAAAGGGATGGAGTGGGAAGCCCAGTCCGCGGAGGAAATGGGGAAGGAATACTACCCGCTCATGGGGCCTGGGGGTGGGGATGAGCTCTCCCTCGTCGGGGAGCCGGTGCGCGATGTTGCTGGACAAATATCTAGTGCTGCGCAGCTTCTGGATCTGCCCCTCCGTGACGGAGGAGGCCATCCACTTGCCTCCCGCTCCGGACATATTTGGAGAAGGTTGAGGTGAGATGTGCGGACTTGGGCATTGGAGCTCGAGTTCGCAGAGATGGATAAGCCAAGGAGGAAGAACGCGCAGGTAAAAGGGTTGGATCTTTATCCCCTTATATGGGCGGACAAAAACATGTGTCCCCACCGGCCTGATAAAACTCGCTTATCTCCCAAGCGCCGCAATCAATGGCGCAGTTGGGTTACCCACGACCGTATTGATGGGAATCCCGGAATAAGGGGAACACGATCTTTGCTTCGACAAGATGTGCCAAGGAAACCGCTTCGCTAAATGCGCTGAGGTGGTACAATAAAAACGATTCAAGTAAAGGCTTGGTAGTGGTGTGATGTCACGCCACCAAATACGTCAGCAGATTGAACTTATGTAATATTATTCTCTCTACGGTGGTACGTGGAATTTATTTTGCAGAGCCAGACACTATCCTGGTGTTCACAATCTTCTATAAATTATTCGGAGGAGGAACCCGCCTTGCAATGCCGAAGACAATATGCGCGCCGGACTCATCGTCATTGAAGCCTGGTTCAGGGGCTACTGAGGGAGTCCTGGACTAGGGGGTGTCCGGATAGCCGAACTATCATCATCGGCCGGACTCCAAGACTATGAAGATACAAGATTGAAGACTTTGTCCCGTGTCCGGATGGGACTTTCCTTGGCGTGGAAGTCAAGCTTGGCGAAACGGATATGTAGATCTCCTACCATTGTAACCGACTCTGTGTAACCCAAGCCCTCTCCGGTGTCTATATAAACCGGATGGCTTTAGTCCGTAGGACGAACAACAATCATACCATAGGGTAGCTTCTAGGGTTTAGCCTCCTTGATCTCGTGGTAGATCTACTCTTGTAACACACATCATCAATATTAATCAAGCAGGACGTAGGGTTTTACCTCCATCAAGAGGGCCCGAACCTGGGTAAAACATTGTGTCCCTTGTCTCCTGTTACCATCCGCCTAGACGCACAGTTAGGGACCCCCTACCCGAGATCCCCCGGTTTTGACACCGACACCCATGGTCAGCCACCACCATCTCTTGCCCTTGGTCAGCCACCACCAGCGCTAGGTCATCCTCAGCCTGATGCCCATCGTCATCATGCAGCTCCTCATCCCCACTCTGCTCCTCTTCTCCCGCACTCCAGTCCGGATCATCCTTCTTGTTATCTAGGCTGCTGCCGGAATCGTTGCTGCTTTCGCTATAGCCAGAATCGTTGCTGCTTTCGCTACAGCCATAGTGGCTGCTGCTTTGGCTGTAGCCAATGTCGCTACTGCTGCTCCCATTACCTGTCCAAATGCAACAATGATCGTTAACAATCGATGTGAGACAAAGCCAAATGTAGAGGAATAAGAAGAGGCAGAATGTACCGGTATCATCATCGTCAGCGTAGCGCATGTGACACATAGTCGCGTTGAACACCTTCACGATGAGCATGGTGGCGTCGTCGTCGTACCTGAAGAGAAGGAAGTACCCCAGCCGCAGGTCGTAGGCACGGTAGAACTTCTCCCACCCACGAGACAAGTACATGTGGCCCTCCTTGATCAACAACTCCACATCCCACTGCCTGCGAAACCCGCTGCCGGCCTATCGCAGCTTCACATTATTTGGCGGATCTTCAGCCATCAGCATGTTCATAAAACTGTCAGGCAGCCTCTGCAGTTTGGGACAATGAGTGATGTAGCAAACAAGAGATATCATAATGAGATGGGTGAAGGGGAGATCTCTCGTTTTATATACCTGCGCCATGGATGATACTGAAGTCTCAAGTATGATAGTGAAGAACTCGGAAGCATCCAACTCGTACTGCGGTGTCACAGAGCGGCGGTGGCTGCTTCCCACCATCTCTGATAAACAGCAGAAAAGACCAATTAGTACCCTTGCAACAGATCATAAAACATGCATGATAATAGGCATTAGTCGCAAGTACCCCATATGTCCTATCTTTAGCAAAGTCATGCTAAAATTCACGGAAAATTTCAGCATGACCTTTGCTGAAAATAGGACATATGGAGTACCCAAATTTGCCGGAACGGAAGTTAATCGACATTCCGGCAAACTCAAGGGCCTCTCAGGGTACCTGCAAAATCATTATCCCAGGTGGACAAGGCAATGTGCTACTTGCTTAAATCTCTGTCCAATATTTACAAGACAAACAACAGGTGGCAAAGCCCAGTGTTAAAAAAAAGCCTCCATCACAACATGGAAAATACGTTGGCCACTGAAGAGGTGAAACAATATATGCATCTCCAGGCAGTATCATTCAACATTTTGGACAAACCACTACAAGCAATACTGGATCAGATACAAGAAGAATGTGAGAAAATGCAGACAAATACTAATAGATTGAGGTGTTTAACTTGTGGTGCTCTCTGTGCTATACAGACATGTATTCTTGACAAACTAGTACAAGCAATGGTGGATTAGATATAGAAGAAATGTGATATAATATAAATAAATGCACCCAATAAAAAAAGTACCCATCAATGAGCCTTGTCAAAATGGATTGTTTGACGCATAAAACCCAACTCAGTGCATAAGCAACCAGTGTCCCTTGCCATCATAGAAAAAAGATAGAACCATACAAAGAATTGAACAGTTTATCATAACAGCGGAACATTGATGGTCTAGTATGGCAAGCATGCAAGCTGTAAAGTGACAACACTATAACTATGAAAAGAGCATAGTCCAGCCATACATATCACACAAATTCCATTGAAATATAACCTAAGCCACACAAAACAAGTAATGAAACCTCCACCAAGAACAGAGCCATACTATAGCAGCAAGACTGTAGTAAGAAAGAACCAATTCCCAAGTCCCAAAATTACTCATGGTACAAAGGCACATGCAAATCCTTATGCGAGAAGTGTAGATTACAAAAGCTAGACACTCGTCACTATAGTAGTCTACAGCAACTGCAGAATCACCAACACTGAAAGTCAAATCTATGGGTACCATGAAAAGAAGTTAACATGGACAGCAAGGAGCTGACACAAAACGAATATAGCCTAATTTAGCTAAGAAAACCCTCAGGTTGTAGTAGCAGATACTGCTCTAAAACATGTGATCCTTTTTGCACGCTCGGTTTAGTTAGTGTTACCTGCCAAGTGCACATGTGACAGTAGTTCTAGCAAGCAATGTTGCTGAAGAGTATAGCATGTAAATTGGATCTTGGGCTATAATTTTAGTGAACTATAGGCTACTGGGCTTCATGGCTATGAATATCTCACAGAGATTTTAATCTCTTCGCTAGCTCTAGAAAGCTGTTAGGTATTTGTCATTTATTTGTTGCATATCTTACATTTGGTAGGAGAGCTCAAGGCTAATGTGACAATTGCCACAACCAACCTCTGTTTCCCTGAAGCTTCTTACAGGGCTGATGCATCAATGTGCCCGGGCATACAAAGATTAGTATATAGTGAAGGACACTGTGCATGCTGGATCTCCCTTTTGTTAAAAAGTTTGGTAAACTAACTATGATCAAGTTAACTGCATATCGAATTAACCAACTTACGATGACAAACTGAAGCAAGCTATAATCTACTACAATTATCACAAGATAGCAGAAGAACTCATCTAGCAATGCTAGTTGCTAGTAACCAAAGAACCTTCAAACGTGACTAGCTCATGGTTTTTTCGTTGTTATTAGATCAAAGCATTTAAAAATTGATGATTTGTCCTAACTACAGGCCTGTACCACTTCTACACATTGCGTAGCTGCACATTCAGAACAAAAAACACAGAAATTGCAACAAAATGTCACCTGTCAGGCTGTCACTTGAATTACAAGAGGCAGGTATGTCCAGGGAAAAGATGTTGAGGATGCAGATCTGCTCGCTGGAGGGGAGGGCCGAGGGTTTGCTGCTTCAGGGGCGTGTGGAGGGGGCAGGCCCGCGACTTGGTGCTCGGTGACGCTTGCGGGGAGGCCTGCTTGAGGAGGAAGCGCGTGAGGATGGTGGCTGCCGGTGGAGTGGATCGGAGACGACGGTGGTGCTTCCTGTCAAACGGTGTGGTGGGCTCGCCAGAGATGGACGGGCCCTGCACAGCGGTCGAGACTCAGAGCAGAGGTTGAGGGCAAGAGGAAGAAGAAGAAGAAGGAAGTGGAGGGAGGAGCTCACCTGCAGTCGAGGGCGTACACGGCGCCGGACGGCCGCCTTGGACCCGGAGGAAGCCGCGGTTGTGCCGGATCCCTAGGGCTCGGGGCCGACACAAGACCACGGCGGATCCCTAGAGGCGGTCGTCGTCTCCTCCTCTTCCTCGTCCTCCTCCTGGTCCTCCTCCTCCAGCTCGGGGCGCGGGGGCGTGGGGGCGGCGGCGCGGGGGAGCTGCAGTGGTGGGGGGCGTGGGGGCGCGGGGGCGGCGACGCGGGGGAGCTGCAGTGGTGGGGGGCGCGGGGGCGCGGGGGCGGCGGGGGTGGATTCCGGCGGGGGTCGGGGCGGCGGCAGCAGGGGACAGAGGGGACGGATGGGGCGTGCAGGCGCGGCGGCGGCGTACGGCAAATTAGGTCGAGTTGGGAGGAAGGGAGGGAGGGGAATAGGTGGAGTGGGGGGAAGCTTACTAATGGCGCACCCCGCAGAGGTGCGCCATTAGAATGTTTTTTTTATTACAGTTCAAGCACTCAGGTTATATTCCACCTAACCCAATCCACACCAGAACCCGCCCACTAGCCTGACTGGTCAGCACGCAGCACACACACTAGGAGGTCTTGGGTTTGATTCCCAGGCTCCCCAATATTTTTTATGCATTTTAAATGTTGTTTGATATTTATTTGTGTTTAAATATGTTCAAACTTGTTTAAATCATAACAGTAATATTTTTTTAAAAAAAATGTTCAAATTTGTTATTTGAAAATATTTATGAATATGAAAAAGGTGGAGTGCAGGGTGCGGTGTGTCATCGGCGACGGTGGAGTGGAGGAGGGTGCGGACCGGGGGTCGGTGGCGGCGGCCGGTGGAGCGGGGGAGGGTGCGGTTGATCGTCGGCGGCGGTGGAGTGGGGAAGGTGCGGGCTGGGGGTCGGCGACGGCGGCCGGTGGAGCGGGGGAGGGTGCGGTGGGTCATCGGCGACGGTGGAGTGGGGGACCGGATCATTTCTCGATCGTATAAAATGTTGTTTTGTGTTTAAATATGTTCAAACTTGTTTAAATCATAACAGTAATATTTTTTATAAAAACAGTAATAATTTTTTTAAAAATATGTTCAAATTTGTTATTTGAAAATATTTATGAATATGAAAAAGGTGGAGTGGAGGGTGCGGTGGGTCATCGGCGACGGTGGAGTGGGGGAGGGTGCGGGCCGGGGGTCGGCGGCGGCGGCCGGTGGAGCGGGGGAGGGTGCGGTTGATCGTCGGCGACGATGGAGCGGGGGAGGGTACGGTTGATCGTCGGCGGCGAGGGGGACGTCGATGTCCCATGAACACGGTTTTCGAAGACCCGGGATCTCTATCTAGCTGGCGATACGTTGTGTCATCCATGCACCTTACGCATCCAGAAAATCCGTGCACTACCTGCCCCGCGAGATATCCGTAACCGAGATAGTCGTGTAGTAGTGCAAAATATATATATACTAATGGTGCACCGCGTAGTAGTGCGCCATTACTAGTTTAAACTAGTAATGGCGCACTGTGACACGATGCGCCATTAGTAGTTTTGCAAAATAATAAAAAAAATACAGTACTGGCGCACTCCTTGTCTGGTGCGCCATTACTAGTTAGAACTAGTAGTAATGGCGCACTTCGGTCGGATGCGCCATTAGTATGTATGTAAAAATAAAAAAATATCACTAGTGGCGCACCTTTTGTCTGGTGCGCCATTAGTGTGTCTTCCACACTAATGGCGCATCACCAACTAGTGCGCCATTAGTATATAGTAGTGGCGCACTACATCCCTGGTGCACCATTAGTGTCAATCCTATCTATAGCCCTTTTCCTAGTAGTGTGACAGAAAAGTAGCATAAGTTAATCTTCTCCATAACAAATCAGAAAAATAATTACTAGATGTGTGAATTAATTTATGAACAACATGGTCTGGCGAAGAAACCTGTATACGGCCATTTATGGAAGCAGATGATACGGTTGAGCAAATTTCTACATCAGTAGAATCAGTTGCTTTCATTTTGAAATACCCCACCGGCTGCTTTGATAAGAAGAAGTTCATAAAACTGAAGGAGAAGGAAATATCGTTGAAGAAAGATTGATAGACAAGTTCTCTAACCTTTCTGATCTTTCCAGCTGAACCTATGGAGCCACCCATGGTCAAAGTGTCAGCTCAATGCAGCAGCAGATATATTTGATGTTTGGATGGAATGCTTCTGCGGATACAAAATTCCACTACCCCCACTGTCTGCTTATATAGGTAGAGAGTTTATCAACTCATCACACGCATTGCTCGAGAGCGTTTGAAATTATTTGAACGTCATAATATTGGCCAAGAGAAAAGGTAGACCAGACACAGTACACTATAAATGCACGCCCAGCCAGTGCATGCAAGAGTTGAAACCGCAAGCTGGCCCTCTGGTTGATCGTCCCGATTAATTTCTTGCCTAAGGTGACGATGGATAGTACGCCTCGCACCAGCTCGAGCTGTCAACTCCGCCGCAGGCCCGTTTTGTGCCAAAACACGCCGGCCACAGAAAAGTCGAGTGCCTGTGTCAGCTCGCATTGCATGAACCAAGAGAAATTTTAAACAAGTACACAGGCGAGCACGATGCATCGAATGCGCCGGAGACACTGACGAGATCTTTGGACGGCGAGTCCTGTCACTATTCATTCGGCACGCACGCCACCGTCTGCTGCAACTCCTCGCAGTGGCAGGCCATCTTCTCGCCCCCCCATCAACCGTAGCAAGTCCGCTCCAGCTTTCACGCGCACCTGTACGTGTGCATGCGCGTCCATTGTGCGGCGTACGAATTTTTTTTATAAAAAACATAAAAATGGTGTTACAAAATCGCTTCAGTGCAATTACAACACTCAATTAAGTTCCTATAGAAAACTCAATTATCTGATGTAGCTACTGAGATTTATTTGATAACAAAAGGTCGTACTTGTTTTTAAATAAAAAAATTGGGCAACTCTTTTTCAGTCAAACCATACAACAAAAAAACTGATAGCATTATTAAAAAAATTGAACGACAGAAGGATAATATTGTTGTCACAAATTACATTACATAATTTTCCAATTTGATTGGTGAACCAAACAAAATCAAACTATCATATGTGCCTTCACGCAGTTGTTCCGTCTGTGCCCCAACACACCACAATTAGAACATTTAGGTTCCTTCCTCGGAGACTTAGGCATATCACCACCATCTGGACAAGTTGTACTCTTGTGCCCCTCTCCTCGGCAAATCTTGCAAAAACGTGTGCGTTTCACTGCATGTTCGTACGGTGCTTTCTCTCTGCTGTTTGTTGGACGCCCTGCCGGACGCTTCCTCTCCGGTGCTTTGCTGAATGTCGACCCTTCATCATTGTTATCAAGCTGTGCCATCACGCTGTCGTTTTCCTCCACCAATGCCCTCGCAGTAGCTTCTTTGTCGGCCACCCCCATCCCATCTCTTGCTATGCAGAGCGGCTGTAGTTTTTCACCAGCTTGATGCAACAGTAACATCGCAGCATTGTATGACTCCACATTTGCATCTCCTAGATGCACAAAAGCCAAAGCAGCATGATACAACTTCGAGTGTCTATACGTGTCTGCTTTAGGACGGCCATTGTCATTTTGGTACCTAACCAATTCATCTGGCAGAATGTCTCTGGCCTCCCGAGTCCACCTTTTCAGTATATGCTTCTTCGGTATCTCCGAAACCCGCATGTCTAGCATCACCTGGTAAACTCAAATTTTTTTAATAACAAGTAATCGTAATTCAATATTTATTTAATACATTGGCAGGACCCTAAATTTAATCACGTTAGTGAAGTAATGCTGACCTTAATAGCGTGAGGGCATAACAATCCCGCATGTTCAAAAAAGCCGCACTCGCACACAAACTGCGTCATGTCGGCATCAACGGTAACTATGAAAACGACTTTGCACCAACCGTTCCTTCTCTCAGCTTCAACATGGCTCACAATATATTTCCTCCGATGCTCCACCTCCTCCGTGACAAAGGAACCAGCCTTGTACAAAGACTCACCAAATTGCTCAAACATGCTTCGTGTATACACCTTGCTTGCATGACGTTCCAACGGCCAATTCCCCTTCAGGACCACACCTGACTATTTATCCAGTAAACAAATTTTATTCAGTGAAAAACAGTTATATAGATAAACATGTACTTTCTTTGCATGAAAAAAAAACATTATATATACAGAAGTTTCACTTACAATTGCAGTCTGTTTCTCTTGATAGCTTTCTTCCGAATCTCTATCAAACGATATCTTCTCGAATTGTTTAACAAAAAGATGCATAGGACATCCTGGCGGGACATACCCCTTCAACAAATGATTTGCACTTTCACTTTGCTGTGTGCTTGTCATCTTTGCACAAAACACACCCATGAAGTAAGGTTTCGCCCACTTATGCCTGACCTCAAAAATTTGAGTTGGGAACGGATGTTTCTGCAAACCGTATTTTGCTAACATTTCTGCCCACCGGTTCTCAAATTCCTCTTTAGTTAAAACATGATGCACCAACATTTGAAAGTCTTTCTTGAACTCTGATTTCTTCCCATAAAGGACACCCAAGCTTTCTTTCGCTTTCTTTGTATTCGGTAGTTCATCAATTATAGCCAACTCCATTGCGCGAGCCTGGTCTGAATCATGTGTATGAAATAAATGATTAAAACTATAGATACTTCTATGAAATAGACCTCGCTTTTAAAAAAATGCTTTCAATAGGTTATACATACCAGTCAACATTGTAACGGGGGGTTTTTCGCCAACCATCTGCACAAACTCCTTGAACACCCATTTGAAACTTTCGACCGTCTCGTCCCTCATTAACACACCACCAAAAATAATGCTTTGAAAATGGTTGTTCACACCAACAAACAAACCAAAAGGCATGTCATACAAGTTAGTTCCATAGGTGGTGTCAAATGTAATTGCATCCCCGAAATATATATACTGGTCTATGCCTCACTACTAGGAAAAGGCCTACTAATGGTGCACCGGTTTTGCCTACTAATGGCGCGCTACCGGTGCACCATTAGTAGCACACCACTAGTATTTTTTACTAATGGCGCACCACTGGTGCGCCATTAGTATCTGGTATACTAATGGCGCACCACGCAGTGCGCCATTAGTATGTAAGAACATGCGCCATTAGTATGCCTCCCGGGGGGCCATACGTAACCATGTGCTTTGTCATACTAATGGCGCACTCTGAGGTGATGCGCCATTAGTATCCTTTGGCATACTAATGGCGCACCTGGAGGTGATGCGCCATTAGTATGAATATTTGTTTTTTTTACTTTTCTGATTTTTGCACTGGTTACGAAATATATTATTGGACAAAATATAGACAGCAGCACACAACAACAGCAGATTCATCGAATACAATAGAAGATTAGTCTCCGAATACAATTCATCATATTAGTCTCCGAATTCAAAAGACCGAACAAAGATAAAACATTACAAGTCTCAAGACCGCGAGTATCGAGTTTGTCTTCACATTACAAGTCGATATCGATCATCTAAACTACCATCACATAGAACAGAGCTTCGGTCATCACGATGAGCATCATCGCGATCAAACTGGTCTTCATCCGGTTCCTCCAACGCTCCCTCCTCTCTCCCGCTAGATAGCGGGCGTATCTAGATTCGGCCTCCGCCCTAGTGGTGTACCCTTTGTAACTGTTACCGCTGAAACGGTGAACCTGTCTCCGACACTCCTCCCAGTCGTCGTAGACTCCGGGAACCTTACCCTTGTACACAACATACGACGGCATCTCTATGCACAAGCCAAACAACAGACAATACATAAGCAATATGTATGTATGCAACAAAAGGATCGAAAGAGAAATTCAAGACATTAATAGCACGATTCATGGTCCTACTAATAAATAGCATCGATTACATCTAAGTTGAACGACTGTCCAAACCAAAGAGACATACGAATTCATTAAAGTTTAATTACAACATGAGCCAATCAATGTTTCAGAACTACACATCACTACTTTCGACTCGACTCATCGGACAAGAGCGTGGATGAAGCCGTCGTCTGTCGTGATGGTCATGAAATCGCGGTCGTTGTCACCCTGTATTTGTAGCGTTCCATCTATCTCACTGTTGGACGGTTGATATCTGCGGAAGAACTACCCCGAGGTATGAAGGACATCTTGATGGATGATGTCCGCAAACTCCGACTGGATGCAAAAGAATTCTTGTCTGAGGTCCGCGTCCTGGGTTGCCGACAACCTCGCGGCCTAATCTTTGAGACTATCTGGTAGCAGAAGGTGATTATGGTCCCTTACAATCGCCCGCATGTGATGGAGGGCGTAGTAGGCATCCTTCTGACCGCCAGGCGGCTGCTTGACGCAGCAGAACTTCGTATTGTGTGAGAAGGTGTGCTTGTCGTACTTACGAACTGCCCTGGTGAAGGTGCCTCCAGATTTGGCGTAGCCGGGGAGAACATCATCAAGAACTTTCTTGACATTTGTGTAGTCTATCTTGGAGTTACGGTTCGGGTTGAAATACGTGGCCATGGAATATTTCGGGCTTAGGAGGATGAGTGTGCAATGTGTGTCACTGCACAGAACACGGAATGTTAGAAAAAAAGAACGATCGGAATCTAAGAAATCATATGTTACGGGGCCGTTAAGGGATGACTTACTCGGGAAAGTAAGCCACAAGGAAGTTATCCTTATCTGGGTTTGCCAGAATGACGCCTTCGAGGTGTGAACTTGCAACTTGGCGGTCCCCAGCGCTGCTCAAGTGCTTGGCACGCATGTAGAAGGGGTCGACTATCACGATGTCCGGGGTCTTGTCTCTAATGATCCGCATCTCCATACTCAGCGAAATCAGCCGAACGAAGGTGTAGTGTAGCGGATGAAGGTTAAACATAGCAAAGATGTCATCAAACCGCTGGACGATCGTACCCCCGATGTCGCCATCCACAAAGCCCTTGCCCTCTAGCACCTTGGCCACGAAAACCGGGTATGGCACATCATTCTCTCTGAGACGCCGCTTCTCCAAAGAAAGAACACTGTCGTGCAGACTCCGCATAGCACCGGTTGCAGCATTGAGCATATTTGGCGGTAGCATCGCCCTACCCGCCACATGCACCCGCCTCGAGATATCCTTAGGTGAAGGTGGCCCATACTGAGCACGGATTGAACTCGGTGCCGGCTGGCTCGCACCGGCGCCCTTGTTAGTCTTTCGTTTCCGTCCCTTCTTCTTGATCTCCTGTAATGGGACCGAGTTCTGCTCACAGACCGGCTTCTTGAGCGTGTTGGGGCTGATAATATTTCGCACCTCAGCTATCTGAGGCTCGGTGAAGGCGGGAGCTGGAGGCGTCTCCTGAGAACTGAACGCCAGACGATGCCTGTTGCAATTGGATTTCTCCGCCGTATCAGCTAGATTGCGGTCGTCTTGGTTGGGTTCTTGAGAAAGAAGCCCGCAGAACTCGTCAGCGTACCCATGTTCGGCAAAGTACTTATCGACATTGGTAAATGTACCGTCGTCGTTGTCGTTGTCGTCCGGATCCTGTGCCATAGGGATGTCCGTATCCTGTGACATAGGGATGTCCGGCAGGTCCAGTAGCGTTGCGGCGTTCTTGCCATGGCTTGGCGCCGGCACGACTGGCGGTCTTGTCTGTGGGGTGGTGTCCCCCGCCCCGAAACGAATCTGGCTCTTCGGCCAAAGCAGGGGCCAGTTTATGCAGGCGCTGAGGGTCATCTCATCTTCTTCGTCGGCCCTAGCGGGTCGTATCAGAGGTAACAACTCATCGCAGCCTAGCAGCACCCAAACCACTTCAACCCTATACACAGTGGGTGCCATCGGATTACCGTGGAACATGCGGTTGCCCGGTTGAACGATTCTGCCCTTGGCGACATCGACCAACTCGCCGCCCACGAAGTGCAGAAGAGTGCAAGGAATATCGAGGGCGCCCTGCGAAAACATGTAGGGCGTCAGGGATGCCCAGTCAAAGGCAAGGAGATGAAGTCATCGGCCGAGAGTCTTAGTTACCGTGATGCCGTTGAGCTCGGCTAATGTCGAGGCTCCGCCAACGGTGGGCGTGCAACTGATGGAGGGGGCGCTTGCTGGAAAGGTGTCGGCCGGCGTACACCCGGGTGCATTAAGCTCCAATGCCCGTGCCGGCATCGGAGACACGAATACCGCCTCCGCCGGAGACACCAATGGCGCCGCCTGACACACCAATGGCGCCGCCTGCGTGCTGTGCGAGTTTCTGGCCGTGAAGCTGGGAACCGGGGGAGGCCCCTGTTGGCCGCCCGCAATCCACGTCGTCAGCCCATGAATCAACGTAGGCACCATGGCGTTGACCTTCATTCCCAGTTGTTATTCCACTTGCTCTTGGACAAGCTCCGGAATCCGTGCCACTTGTGCCTTGAATGCTTCAACCTCACGCGTCTGGCTTTCCGAGCTGGTCGTTTTCTCCTTCCGCACACCAGTGGTATAGTATGACCCCCATTTTGTGGACAAGCCTTTGCCGGACACACGACCACCTGGCGTCGGCTTAGTGAGCTTATCTTTGTTTTTCATTATATTCAACGCCCTATTTAAAGGGGTGTCGAAAGGGGAGCTCTGAGACGACCCCGCGCTACTGCTTTTAGTTTCCTGCGGAAGGAACGTGAACCATTTAGAAATATTGGGGATTAATTAGAGTGCAACCAAATGGAGCTAATGACGCGGGGGTGTATTCCTTACCAGAACAAGCTCAAGTGCCCTGGTCTTCGGATCCATGGTAAGCTACTTTGTTATCGGGTCCTCCTTGTACCGGGCCCTGACAAAGTTCATGGTCTGCTTGTCACCGCTGTATTTCTCGAAGCGGGGCGGTAGGCCTTGCTCGGCACGCTCCACGTCCTCCTTGTCCCATATAGGCTCCGCCAATCTGTAACAGCCGGGACCGAGTTTGTGTTCCCCGAAGTTCAACTCCCGCATTTCTTTCCCCCACTGACTTGATTCGGAGGTTGCACTGCTCTCGCACTTGATCTTGAACTCCTTGTAGTCATCTTCCCTGATCGAAGAATATTTCGCCTTGATCTTCTCATAACTATCACCTTTATCAATCATTCTCTTCACCGCGCTTATCCAAGTAGACAGGGACGTGCTCATCCTCGTGAGGGCGGCACTGTTCACTTTATTCCCTGAGAGGCGTGTGTTTTCAAAATCGGCGGGGAACTTGTATCATTCGTGCAGCTTCGTGAAGAGGAGGTTGCGCAAATTCCCTCGGTCCTTATGCCTAAGGTTCACGGTGTTGATCGAGACGGTGCCCTGGAGAATGCACCCGAGCTGAAGCGAGTACCCCTTGACTATATGTTTGGGCTCCGTTGGATGCCCGTCGGATTCCACTTGAGTAAATTCCTCCTTGATGGTGCTAAGCGCATTCGGGCGCCGGTCCTTCCTTTGCTTCTTCGGTTGGCTGCCATCTGTGTGTGAGCCACCATCATCAGTGGTGGCATCCTCGGCGGCACCATCAGTGGTGTCATCCCCGACGCCACTAGGGGTTGTGTAGTCAGGATCGGTGTCTTCCGTGGCATCCTCATAGCAGTGAGGTTGTTCCCCCATCTCCTGGGACAGCTTCCAGAATTGTTTGCTGCCCGAACCGCCAGCCTCATCGTTGTTGGCCATGTTTCGCTCTAAATAGGAAAACAATTTGGTCAAAAAGTTGGTTATTGTCAAGGAACAAGATCATGGTCTCATCATTTAGGGTTTGTCGACACCGAGGCATCCTAAAAGCTAAGCTTTTATCATTTAGTATTTGTCGACGCTGAGGCACCCTAAAAGCCTAAGCGTACATCATTTAGATTCTCATCAACACCGAGGCACCCTAAAAGCCAAGGTTTCATCATTTAGGGTTTGTCGATGCCGAGGCACCCTAAATGCTAAGTTAAGTTTTCATCATTTAGGGTTTATCGATGCCGAGGCACCCTAGGTTGGGCCTAATCACTTGGCACTAATCACTTGGCTCTATTGCCACATATGTTGGGTTTATCATCTAGGGTTTATCGATGCTGAGGAGAATTCTAAGTTGGGCCTAATCACTTGGCTCTATTGCCACCTATGGTTTAATGCAGCAAGAATAAAGGGGCAGTTGATCCTACTTAATTAAGTACTAAGATATCCCGGCCCATGCATTAGTAACAAGTACCCCATATGTCCGATTTTTAGCAAAGTCATGCTAAAATTCACGGAAAATTTCAGCATGACCTTTGCTGAAAATAGGACATATGGAGTACCCGAATTTGCCGGAACGGAAGTTAATCGACATTCCGGCAAACTCAAGGGCCTCTCGGGGTACCTGCAAAATCATCACGACACAATGGTCGGAGACAAAACCCAGCCACAGACCATATGGTCCTCTGCTTTCATATGGACAAAAATCAGCTCAACTTATGTGAGCTTCCATTCCAGATATAATAGGTCACCCAACAAAAAATCATCAATAGTTTAGCAAGTCTGTACAAACACAGAAAGAATAGAAAGTTTGCTGCCTATTCAAACACAGAAAAAAAACACTACTTGAAACTTCTGCTACATTTGGACCATGGCAATTTACTTTCATGGAGCATGGCAAATGTATTTTACAGATCATGGCATTGTTTTTACTATATGCACCATGGCCAATTTCTTTTCTTTTTGCAACATGGCAAATATAGTCTATGCATCATGAAAATTATAGTGTATGGATCATGGCATTTTTTATTCTACATTTTTATTCTATGGATCATGCCAGGAAATTATAGTCTATGCATTTTTTTAATCTCTGGATCATGATCCAACAAAATTTCCATCTCCCATGGCAAATATAGCCTATGCATCATGGAATTTATACTGTATGGATCATGGCATTTTTTTAGTCTATAGATCATGATCTATAGAACATTTTAGTCCATGTCATTTTCTGAAACATATTTTTGCCATGGAAATTTTGAATCAATAGACATACTTCTCAAAAGAAGCATGATCAAATTCTGGTGTCCTTGACTTACTAGAATTTATCTCTTATGACTGATGAATGTGCATTGAGTCCAGAAGCAAAGACTCTACAGTGAAATGAAAAAAACCTTGGAAATATATTTATGATAACTCTAAATGGATCAGAAGGTGCATATGCACTTGTAAAAAAAAGGTATGCATTTGCAGCAGCTTTGTTCTGATTATGACACCATTCTGTTAAGAAGGCAAAATAACATTATCATCCCAATTCATAGTTGAAGTTGAAGACCCTAAGCTTTAAAATGCCAAGTCTCACTTACGCATGTTAACTTATTTACCAGTTCAGAACTATCACTAGAAAATAGTAAATCCACATTGACTACATAATATTATTTTGCAACCACTCAGTTTGTCCTTGACTGGGACACTTGAAGCATAAAACAACTAATGCAGAGCTGGGTCTACTTTGGTTCTGACAGATCACATCCTGGTGCATATGTGGGGTTTTTTACTTAGAAAATACAAAACTTCTATTATTGTTTTTATTTTTAACCAGAGCCTAACCACCTCTACAGTTTACAAACTGATTCAGATAATCACTAATCAGGCATGGAAAATTATTTTAGCCATGATCCCTGAGGATTAGAGCCTCCACAAGTCAGAGAAAATTAGTGTCTCCACTTATGTTGTCAATGCTTGTTGTATGTTTGGCTTAAGGGTTTTCCTTTTCAAATTCTGACTCTATTTCTAAACAAAGTAGGCTTCTATCCTGTCTAGAATGCAATGAAGATGTCTTGGATAAGCTGAGTGTTGTAATGAAGATGTCTTGGTGAGACTTGATATATGTCCAAAATTAGAAAAATCACAAGGTACTTTCTCTACCGAATAAACTCCATATGACCACATAAAACACTGTTTAACACACTTGTAAAGAGGAACAACCCCCCTAAGGAGCTAGAAAGCTATATCGCCCACTGCATCATCGAATGTCTGTCAAGGGAAGAGATAAAGAGCATATAAAACATTACCCACACAAAAAATGAGAGCATGTAAAAAATTTAAAAACGAGAACCATATTGACCAATCTAAACTTGATATTACACTTGGCACAGAGGGAGTACACAATGACATAGTAGTTATCATTTTTCTCCTGTATGAGCTGTAGCAATCCCCTCATACAAGAAAAAACTAAAAGCAAAGCTTTACTCTCCCAACAAGATTCTAAGCATACTACTTGACTAATAATAGAAAGCCCATGACAGTGAGGGTATCTAATACAGTAGTATTTCTAATTCTATAAGCCTGCAAGTTTGTGAAATTGACACAAACCAATTTGGTTAGCAAGTCACGGAAGCACATGACAGTGAGGTAACGGTCCCACAAAGCATGGGTGGGCGTGGCCCGAGCGTAGTGGAGGCGCGGTCGCGGTGCTGTGAGCGCGCCTGGGCAGGGCCAGGGCGCGGCCCGAGCGGAGTGGAGGCGCGATCACGGTGCGGTGAGCACGCCTGGGCGGGGCCAGGGGCCGAGGGGAGCACGGCCACGGGGGGCGGCAAACAGGAGCTGGGGCGCGGTGGTGCGACAGTCTATGGCGACGAAATTGAAGGGGGGGAGGAGAACCGGTGCAGCTCACCGAGAGGAAGACGATGGCGAGCTCGTGCGGGGTCGGGGTTGACGAGGTGACGCGGATCGACGGTGAGGCCGTGGTGGACGGAGGTGGAAGAAGACCTTGATCCGCACGATGCAGAGTCGTCGAGCTCGAACGGCTGGCCGTAGATGACGTAGAAGAACACTGCATAGCTCCTGGACTCCTTGGTGCGGTGCGGGGATGACGGTGGTCGTGGGGATGATGTGGTGTCGACAGGGACGACCTAGTCGGGTGAAGCAGCACGAGGGGAGAGGAAGTGGGGAGGTGCTAGGGTGTGGAGCGGTCGCGGGGGTCGTCGGAGCGGACGCGGGGGAGCCGGAGCGGGTGTGGAGCAGGCGCGGGGGTCGTTGGAGCGGGCCGGGGGTCGTCGGAGCGGGTGTGGTGGGGGAGGGAAGGGGGATCTGGCGAGGGAGAGGGAAGGGGGGATCGGGCGAAGGGGTATCCAGCTATAGCAATGGCACACCACCCTGTGGTGCGCCATTAGTAGTTTTTTTTTCTGATAGCAATGGCGCACCCTCCTCTGGCGAGGGAGAGGGAAGGGGGGTCGTCGGCGGCGGTGGAGCGGGGGAAGGGTGCAGGGGGTGCTCGGCGGCGAGGGGAATCTAGCGAGGGGGATAGCTATCGAGAGGGAGGGGGATCGAGATCGAGTGTCCTCATGAATATTCAATATTTTTTCATATTGAATATGAAAAAATATCATCAAATTTGAAAAAATATTCATGAATTCAAAAAGTGCCCATGAAATTTAAAAATATTCGTGATATCAAAAAGTGCCCGAGAAATGAAGGCTACAATCGATCTTAGCTAGCTATCTGTTCACAATCTTCTTGCCCTTCTTTATCGCAAATGGAGTTCTTTTGTGGAACGGGCGTCCTTTAGGTAGGGTGGTCATGCTTCTTCTTGTGGTGTGTGCTGCTACTTCTTCGTCGTCGTCATGTTCAATCTTCGGGTCGCCGTACTTGTCGAAGTCTTGCTCATTGGCTACTCCATCCATTCCGATGATCTTCCTTTTGCCTCTCCTCACGACAACACGACTGGGCTTTGGCGGGTCGGTAATGAAGAAGCATTGGTCCACTTGGGAAGCCAGTACCCATGACTCATTTTTCGCGGAGATGTTTGCGCCCGCGGTCTTGGATTTGGCTTCGGGTATAACCATGGTGGTGAAATACTGGTCTTCTTTTAGGACGCTCTTGGCCCATCTGACATGGAACATCGGGACCTTCTCTCCAGCGTAGCTCAGCTCCCAGATCTCCTCGATCCTTCCGTAGTATCTGTCCTTGTCGTTGCCGGTGTAGGATTCCATCGTTACCCCGGAGTTCTGATAACCATCGCTCTTCATGTCCTTGTTCTCGGTGTAGAATGTGTAGCCGTTGATATCGTACGCCTCATAGGTCATCAGGTTGTGCTCGGCGCCCTGTGACAAGGCGAATATGAGTTGTTCTTCCGCGGAAGAATCCTCATGTAAAGGGTACGACAGAAGCTTCTGCTTGAACCAACACATGAAACATGAGTTGTGCTCTTTGATTATATCTCCGTCCGTCCTCTGTTGGCCACGGTCATTGTACGTCTTCTCAATAAAGGTTTTGTGCTCTACCACCCAAGGATCGACCACGTCTATGTGTTGTAGCGCGACTAGGTTTGCTCTTTCAAAGTCGGCGAGTCGACCCTCGAAGTCGACATGCATTTCGCGGCGACCCTCACGGTGACCCCATCCAGTGAGCTTGCCGAGGTGCCTGTTGACGGGCAGACCAACGGGGTTCTCGATGCCTAGATAATTCGTGCAGTAGGAGATGCACTCTTCGGTCCGAAAGCCCCTGGCTATACTTCCCTCTAGACGTGACATGTTGCGAACGTATCCTTTGATGACACCATTCATCCTTTCGAACGGCATCATGCTGTGCAGGAACGTCGGCCCGAGTTGGATGAGATCCTCCACGATATGGACCAGCAGATGCACCATAACGTCAAAGAATGCGGGCGGGAAGTAGATCTCAAGCTCTCATAGTATCACCACGATCTCTTCCTGTAGCCTTCTGAGTTGCCTCACGCCAATCGACTTCCGAGAGATGACGTCAAAAAAGTTGCATAGGCCAAATAGTGTTTCACGGACGTGCGCGTCCATGATCCCACGGATTGCAACTGGAAGTACCTGCGTCATCAGCACGTGACAGTCATGAGACTTCATCCCGCTGAACTTCTGCTTCGCTGGGTCTAGGTATCTGCTTATCTTCCCCGCGTACCCGTAAGGAAGTTTTACTCCTAGGAGGCAGGTGAAAAACTGCTCGATCTCCTCCTGACTTAGAGTGAAGCACGCGGGAGGGTAGTCATTTCCGGTCTTCTTGGCCTTTTTGCCTTTGCGATGACTTTCTGTGTCCTGCTTCGCCTCATCATCATCATCATCATCATCATCATCATCATCATCATCATTAGCGTGAAGCTCCTGCCTGATGCCCATTGATTTCAAGTCTTCCCTTGCTTTCGGCCCATCTTTGGTCCCCTCTGGCATGTTGAGCAGGGTACCAAGCAGACTCTCGCACACATTCTTCGTGATATGCATGACATCAAGGATGTGAGGCACACGGTGGATCTTCCAGTACGGCAAGTCCCAGAAAACAGACCTCGTTTTCCATACCTTCAGCAGCTGCTCTGGCGCCTTTCACTTCTTTCCCGGCTCTGGCGCCTTTTGCTTCTTTCCCGGCAGTGGGCAGTGACGGAGTCATGTACCTAGGATAGGGTCACAGACCTGATCTAAGTACCCTGCCCAAGGACACCCTTAGAAGAGATCACCTTCCAGTCGACCTACGAGGGACTCACTCGACTAACTTGAAGGACTCGACCACGAAGACTCACTCGACCACCAGAAGGTCAAGAGGCACCATGCACTGCAACGGTCTGTAATTAAGTAGACTTTATGATAGTAAAGACACTTTATGTGGGGCGTTACCAGTAACGCCCCGGACTTAATGTACCTTAAACCCTTCATTACGTGGGTTGGCTGGGGTCCTGGCGCACTCTATATAAGCCACCCCCCTCCACGAGCAGAGGGGTTCGTCACTCTGTAATCCTTATACGCATAATCCACTCGACCGCCTCCGGGCTCCGAGACGTAGGGCTTTTACTTCCTCCGAGAAGGGCCTGAACTCGTACATCTCTTGTGTTTACAACCTCTCCATAGCTAGGACCTTGCCTCTCCATACCTACCCCCCACTCTACTGTCAGGTTTAGATCCACGACAGTTGGCGCCCACCGTGGGGCCGGTGTTTTAGCGATTTTGTGGAGAAGTTGCGATTCTTCCGAGTACTTTCATCATGGTAGCTGCTGGAGTTTTGGTCGAGGGTCGAGAGATTCGTCTCGGTGCTCTCATCTTCGTCGTCGACGACTCCGCCTGGCTCCAGCAGGCTCCACTCGATGTCGATGCGCTCCCCGTCCGCGGTGCGACGCATTTTCGCGCATGTGTCCGCGGCGTTCTGCTGCGGCAACCGTCGACCCCATATCGGTCGACTCCCCTATCGACCGCCCTCCCGGTCTCCCGCCAGCGCAAGCGGTCGGGTCGGTCGAGGCTTCAGCGGTGGGTGAGACACGCGGTGGCTCGCCAGACGGCCACCACCCAAGTTGCGGCAATCGAGCCCGACGAATCCCTCTACGGCCTGTTCGATCTGTCGACTGGCTCCGTAGAGACTGCATCCGAATGCGATAGCAGTGATCCAGCGGCGGAAATCCTGATGGTCGACGGGCCTCGCAGACCCCCTGGCTTCGCCCGTGATGGTGGGCCAGGCGACGGAGGCGACCCCGCACGAGACCACGAAGAGTACCAACCCGAGCCACTCGACTCTCTGCAAAGAGAGGAACTTCGCCGCAGGAACATGGATGCCCTGCATACTCCCGTCGCAGGAGAAACACCCGAGGCTCGCGCCTTGGAGGAGGCTCGTTTGGCCAATTTGGCCGAACGCGCTCGCCTTGAGAATCTTCAGCGAGCACTCGACGAGCGCGTGCGGCAACGAGTTCCCACGCCAATCGACGTCAACTCTTCCCGCCGACTCAGGTATATCGAACCCCAATCCAGAATTTAGCAGCTGCGACCCGTATAGCAGAGTCCATTCAGCCCTCTCAGTCGGAAGCTGGCAGAGGCTTGATGCAGATCAGGGATCTGCTCCGGGCAGCAGGAGATCAGAATTCAGCCGTGTCGCAGTCGCGCAACAGAATTCACAGTCGATCAGTCGCTGCGAATACGGTTCAGTCGGCTCACAGTCCCAGATCTCCTCCGCGGCGTGAAGGGCGCGAGAATCGGCGGGACCAATATGGAGACCGACACGACCGAGATGATAGGCGTCGAGTGCCCACTTCCCCTCCGAGGGGTGGGTCTTACGCTCCTCGGCAGCAAGATGACAAACGTCGGCTCAGTGCGGGGCGAAGAGTTCCAGTCGACCCCAGAGAGCCAGGCTTCGACGCGCGATCCATTATCGTGCAAGGCTTGGTCAACCGGAACAGAGCCCATCGAGGTGGACTCGACAGAGATGCGCCCACGAGCAGTCGAGTGCACGTTTCTGGTCCGGAATGTTTCAGCAAAGCTATCAGAGCCGCAGTGATTCCTCCCAATTTCAGGTTGGCAACAGGAGTCAGCAAGTTCACCGGTGAGTCTAAGCCTGAAACTTGGCTTGAGGACTACCGAGTGGCGGTTCAGATTGGTGGTGGGAATGACGAGGTGGCCATGAATCATTTGCCCCTCATGTTGGAAGGTTCTGCCAGAGCGTGGTTGAATCAGTTACCTCCTAGCAGCATTTACACTTGGGAAGATCTGTCCCGAGTGTTCGTCAGAACGTTTGAAGGAACTTGCAAGCGACCGGCTGGATTGACGGAGCTGCAAGTCTGCGTGCAGAAGACCAATGAGACTCTCAGAGAGTATATTCAAAGATGGATCACTTTGCACCATACTGTGGAGAATGTGTCTGATCATCAGGCGGTCTGCGCCTTCAAGGATGGTGTCAAGAACAAAGAATTGAGTTTGAAATTTGGTCGAACCGTAGACATGACCTTGAGTCGGATGATGGAAATTGCTACCAAGTACGCCAACGGCGAAGAAGAAGACCGACTCCGAAGCGGCAAGCACAAGCCGAGCCAGTCGGAGAAGGGAAACACCAGTCGGAAACAGAAGCGGAAGGCTGAACCGGCAGCTCCTGGAGAGGCTCTAGCCGTGACTCATGGAAAGTTTAAAGGGAAACCAAAAGGATCCTGGAACCCTAAGAAGGTAAAGGATAAAGAAGGGAACGACGTGATGGATATGCCGTGTCACATCCACACGAAGAAAGACGAAGAGGGGAATATTATTTACCCAAAGCATACCACTCGCCAATGTCGACTCCTGATCCAGCAGTTTCAAGGAAAACAGTCTAAAGACAAGGAAAAGGAGTCGGACAAGGCCGAAGACAAGGAGGACAGTGAGGAAGGATATCCGCATGTCAACTCCACTCTGATGATCTTTGCAGATGTGGAAAGCAAGAGTCGATTGAAAGTCATTAACCGCGAGGTGAACATGGTTACCCCAGCAAAAGCAAATTATCTGAGATGGTCCCAAACACCCATCACATTCGACCAATCTGATCACCCGACTCATATTGCCACCCCTGGGAGGCAAGCTTTGGTGGTCGATCCAGTTATCGAAGGCACTCGACTGACAAAAGTGCTGATGGACGGTGGTAGCGGGCTAAATTTGTTGTATGCAGACACACTGAAAGGAATGGGCATTCCGATGTCCCGACTGAGCAGAGTAACATGAGCTTTCATGGAGTTATACCAGGGAAGAAAGCCGAGTCACTCGGCCAAATAGCTCTGGACGTGGTGTTTGGTGATTCGAAACATTTTCACAAAGAGAAGTTGACGTTTGAGGTCGTGGATTTTCAGAGTGCATATCATGCCATTTTGGGGAGACCAGCTTATGCACGGTTCATGGCTCGACCATGTTACGTGTACCTCAAATTGAAGATGCCCGGCCCCAAAGGAGTGATCACTGTCACCGGTGATCGGAAAAAGGCAGAAGAGTGCTTTTAGAAGGGCTCAAAGATTGCTGATTCCCAGGTGACAGCGGTCGAGTTTGAAGAATACAAGCAAAACGCAGATCCGAGTGATTTGCTGCGATCCAAGAAACCCGCAACAGAATCTGCATTTCAGTCGTCCCGTGAGACGAAGCCTGTTCACATTCACCCGACCGACCCCGATGCAGCCCCGACCCACATCTCCACAACACTCGACCCGAAATAGGAAGAAGTGCTCATCCAGTTCCTCCGTGAGAACTGGGACATTTTTGCATGGAAGCCCGCTGACATGCCAGGTGTTCCCAGGGGACTGGCTGAGCATCGCCTAAGAGTCGACTCATCAGCAAAACCAGTCAAAGAGCATCTCCGGTGGTCCGCCGTCTAGAAGAGAAAAGCCATTGGTGAGGAACTGGCTCGACTGTTGGTGGCAGGATTTATCCGAGAGATATACCACTCCGAATGGCTCGCTAATGTCGTCATGGTTCCTAAGAAGGACAAATCGCTCCGAATGTGCATTGATTTCAAGCACATCAACCGGGCCTGCCCGAAAGATCATTTTCCTCTCCCTCGCATAGATCAAATTGTTGACTCGACCGCGGGATGCGAGAGATTGTCTTTTCTAGACGCCTACTCCGGGTACCACCAGATCCGTCTGTACGGACCCGACGAGGTAAAAACAGCTTTCATCACTCTATTCGGGTGCTTCTGCTATATCACCATGCCATTCGGCCTCAAGAATGCCGGAGCCACATTTATGCGAATGATTCAGAAGTGTCTACTCACTCAAATCAGTCGGAATGTGGAAGCGTATATGGATGATATCGTCGTCAAGTCACGAAAAGGTTCCGACCTGCTCGCTGACCTCGCCGAAACATTTGCCAACCTCAGAAGGTATGATATCAAGCTCAATCCATCAAAGTGCACATTCGGAGTTCCTGGTGGCAAGTTACTCGGTTTTCTCGTTTCCGAGCGAGGGATCGACGCTAATCTAGAAAAGATCGGCACTATTCTCCGAATGAAACGCCCTGTGCGAGTGCACGATGTCCAGAAGCTTACTGGATGCTTGGCCGCATTAAGTCGATTCATCTCACGACTCGGTGAAAAGGCATTGCCTCTTTACCGACTAATGAAGAAGGCAGACAAGTTCGAGTGGACTCCAGAAGCTGATGCAGCATTTGCCGAGCTAAAAGCTCTGCTCTCCACCCAGCCGGTGCTTGCTGCTCCAATCAGCAAAGAGCCTCTGTTGCTTTATATCGCAGCCACAGGACAAGTCATCAGTACAGTGCTTACGGTCGAGCGGGAAGAAAAAGGAAAAGCTTTCAAAGTTCAGCGCCCAGTGTATTATTTGTATGAAGTCTTGACTCCATCCAAGCAGAGATATCCTCATTATCAGAAGCTTGTGTATGGAATATACATGACCACAAAGAAGGTTGCTCATTATTTCTCTGATCATTCCATCACAGTCGTCAGCGACGCTCCACTATCAGAGATTTTGCACAACAGAGATGCAACTGGTCGAGTGGCGAAATGGGCGATTGAACTTCTTCCCCTTGATACCAAGTTTGAGGCAAAGAAAGCCATTAAGTCCCAGGCAATAGCAGATTTCCTCGCCGAGTGGATTGAACAGCAGCAGCCGACTGAAGTTCACTTGGAGCATTGGACCATGTTTTTTGATGGCTCTAAGATGTTGAATGGTTCCGGTGCTGGGGTTGTCCTGGTTTCCCCCAGAGGAGATAAGCTCAGATATGTGCTCCAGATTCACTTTGATTCCTCCAACAATGAGGCAGAGTATGAGGCCCTCTTATACGGATTGCGCATGGCCATTTCACTCGGCGTCCGTCGCCTGATGGGCTATGGCGATTCAGATTTAGTGGTCAACCAAGTGATGAAGGAGTGGGACGTGAGAAGCCCAGCCATGACTGGATACTGCAGTGCAGTGAGGAAGCTGGAAAAGAAGTTCGAGGGGTTGGAGCTCCATCATATACCCCGACTGAAAATTCAAGCAGCTGATGATCTAGCAAAGATAGGTTCCAAGAGAGGAGCCATTCCGAGTGGTGTGTTCTTGGAGCATATACACACTCCGTCAGTCAAAGAAGATCCTTTCACCGAAGAAGCTCCACAGCCCAAGAGCGCCACAGATCCGACTGAGGTTGAAGTCCCAGCAGTGGTCGACCTGGTCATGGAAGTCTTGGTGGTCATCCCCGACTAGACAGTTCCGTATATCGCGTATATCCTGAGAAAAGAGCTTCCGGAGGATGACGAAGAGGCTCGACAGATCGTCCGTCGATCTAAAGCCTTTACCTAATCAAAGGACAGTTATATAGAGAAAGCGCGACTGGAGTTGGTCAGAAGTGCATAACACCAGAAGAAGGTCGAATCATCCTTAATGATATCCACTCGGGGACCTGTGGCCATCATGCGTCCTCTCGGACCATTGTGGCCAAAGCATACCGAGCCGGATTTTACTGGCCAATGGCGAAAGAGATGGCAAAGGAAATAGTGGATAAGTGCGAGGGATGTCAGTTCTACTCGAATATGTCGCACAAGCCTGCATCAGCTCTGAAGACCATTCCACTCGTCTGGCCTTTCGAAGTATGGGGGGTGGACATGGTCGGTCCTTTGAGAACAGGTCGAAGTGGCTTCACGCATGTACTGGTGGCAGTCGACAAGTTCACCAAGTGGATTGAGGCTAAACCAATCAAGAACCTTGATGCCGGTACTGTTGTTAGCTTCATCAGGGAACTGATATTCAGATATGGAGTCCCGCACAGCATCATTACGGATAATGGGTCAAACTTTGACTCGGAGGAATTCAGGGATTTCTGCAACTCTCAAGGCACACGAGTCGACTACGCTTCGGTCGCCCATCCGCAGTCGAATGGACAAGCAGAGCGAGCCAATGGCCTGATTCTCAAGGGATTGAAACCCCGACTGATGCGTGATCTCAAGCATGCAGCCGGAGCGTGGGTCGACGAACTTCCCTCGGTGCTTTGGGGACTGCGGACCACACCTAATCGATCGACCGGAAGAACTCCATTCTTCTTGGTCTACGGAGCTGAAGCAGTCTTGCCGAGTGATATTCTCCACAATGCTCCTCGAGTTGAGATCTACAACCAAGCAGAAGCTGAACAAGCGCGGCAGGACGCAGTCGACCTTTTAGAGGAAGAAAGGGAGATGGCTCTGATCCGATCGACCATCTACCAACAAGATTTGCGTCGTTTCCACGCCAGAAATGTGAGGGGTCGAGCCTTCCTGGAAGGAGATTTAGTTCTCCGAGTGGATCAGAAGAAACAACACAAGCTTGCTCCTTCTTGGGAAGGACCCTTCATCGTCACCAAAGTTCTCCACAACGGGGCGTACCGTCTTTACAACGTCGAACATAATATCGACGAGCCCCGAGCTTGGAACGCGGAACTACTCCGC